>NC_090028.1:38776326-38933956 GCF_037176765.1 Anolis sagrei
TTCTTTTTTTTTTTTTTTAAAAAAATAACATGTATTTTTAAAGTTGTTTTGATTTATTGTACCTTGCCTTGAGGTCCCTGGTAGGCTGAGAGTGGATGTATAAATACTTTCAATAAATGATGTTGGACCTCCAGATGTGGTTGCACTCCCATCACATCCAATCCAAACTAAACTACAGTGAGGAATTGCATCCCAAAAGCACTTGAAGTATCACCCCAGCTCCAGTTGATGGACCACAAAAGGTAGGGTATTTGTTTTCATGCTTGTGTTGAAGCATGTGCATTTCCAAACTGGCTTTAGCCAATATTTGTTTTGTGGCTTCTTCTCAAGATACTAATGTCCTGGCTCAGCATCATATCAGCCAAAGTTCTATTGGCTACTTTCAACTAGAGAGGATCTATTGAACTCATTACTGAATGGCAAATCAACACATCAATTCAGTGGGAGCACTCTAATCAAGGCTAGCAATAAAATCTAGGCAGTGATGGAGCAAGTGCCACATGCATCCTTGGACCCAAACTGTTCAGCTTCTGAAGCCCACCATCCCTGGAGCTAAACTGTGCTGCTTCTGAAGCCCACCATTCCTCGACTCAAACTGTTCAGCTTCTGAAGCCCACCATCTCTGGACCTAAACTGTTCAGCTTCTGAAGCCCACCATCCCTGGACTTAAATTGTTCAGCTTCTGAAGCCCACCATCCCTAGAACCAAACTGTTCAGCTTCTGAAGCCCACCATCCTTGGACCCAAACTGTTCAGCTTCTGAAGCACACCATCCCTGGACCCAAACCGTTCAGCTTCTGAAGCCCACCATCCCTGGACCTAAACTGTTCAGCTTCTGAAGCCCACCATCTCTGGACCTAAACTGTTCAGCTTCTGAAGCCCACCATCCCTGGACCTAAACTGTTCAGCTTCTGAAGCCCACTACCCCTGGACCTAAACTGTTCAGCTTCTGAAGCCCACCATCCCTGGACCTAAACTGTTCAGCTTCTGAAGCCCACTATCCCCGGACCTAAACTGTTCAGTTTTTGAAGCCCACCATACCTGGACCTAAACTGTTCAGCTTCTGAAGCCCACCATCCCTGGAACTAAACTGTTCAGCTTCTGAAGCCCACCATCCCTGGACCTAAACTGTTCAGCTTCTGAAGCCCACCATCCCTGGACCTAAACTGTGCAGCTTTTGAATCTCCATCATTTTCCAGATGAAAGTCTGCAGATGAAATGGAGAGGATGCCCCTATTTTCCTCAGAAGCATCTCCCCAAATGATGACAGGAAATGAGGGTGAGTCTCTTCTTGTGGCATTTTGAGCATGGCCGAAGAAGAAAACAGAAATATTTGGGATTGAGTTCTGAGGGGCAACAACTTCTGCAGACTATTTCTCTCTTGTTTGTTGATTCCTGGCAGCTTGAGTTCCCACGTTTCTTGAGGAGGATGGAGTTATCTTCAATTACTTACTTGGGTGATCACTCATTGTCTGAGTATGGTGGCCTTCCAAGTTCTTGGAAGACACCTGTGCATGAGTATTTTTAATGTGTGGAGGTTGGTTCACAGCCAATCAACACACAGTCTTCAGAAAGTGAGGGTCCCAATCAGTGGTGTGGTTAACACGATGACGGTGGCTTCTCGATCTGTTGCAGCCTTCTTCCGTCTCCACAGCCAGTGTGTTGGAGTTCAGCATGTGATTGTGTTTCAGGATCGGGGTGCTTTGGATGTGGGAAGTGATGCCAATGAATTTCAAGATAGCAATGGTTTGATCAATGATACTGATGCAGAGAAGGACCAGGAGACCCCTGTGCAAAGTGTAGTTTCCCATGAGAATGTCCCTGAAGGGTGTGGGGAGGATAGTGTACTCCCTGAATTGTTACCAGAGAGTTCCCAGGAGTTAGGGCTTGAAAACAACTGGGCACCTGGCCCAGCTGCAAAACTTAAGGAGTAACTAGATAGGAGGCAGGGGATTAGTCAAAACAGGAAGATCGAACAGTGCCTTCAGTGGTCTGCCAGAATCTGCCAGAAAAAAGATAAGGGAATCTCAATTAAAGCGAAACCAATTTCTGAGTGCGGGGGATAGCTTAACAAGGGGATAAAAGTTGCAAGTGTGGGAAATATAGTCAGATGGAGCATTGTTTAGAATCAAGGGAAATTCTCTTTCTTGTTCAAAGAAGCCTTGCTGGGAAGATTCTTGTCTAAATATTTCTTGTTTCATGATTTAGATTCTTGGATTATATGAATGCCTATTCATGCCTTGGATTAATGTTTCCTGGATTGCTGAATTATATTAGAGAAGTGTGGACTTTGTTTTCATGGACTTGGCTGAACATTACCCTGGATTATTTTTGCTCCTACTTATCTTCTTACCTAATTGGATTTACCTATTCCTTTAAAGTGCTTTTTTACTTTCTGCTTTTTTAACTATCTTCAATAAAATGATTGTTTTATAATCAACAGTATGGTGTTTACAGTCAGAGGGCTTTTCCTGTCCTGGAGTGCAACATAGTGTAACATGTACCATGTTATCTTCTGCCTGATCCACCACTGAGGCCTTCACATTGTGCTCAATCTGGAACCTCCCCTGTGTCCTCCCGGGTGTACATGACACCAGTGGTTATGCCTATAGGTTCACTGAAACACAAAGTCTCCTCACCACAACAAAGTGACGATCCATCAGCGGGAAATTAGTTAATTATTAATTAATCTTTAATTAAGAATTCTATTAGTTAATTCTTGCAGTTTTTAGAGGAACATATCAGTAGATACCTGACATTGTTGTACATTATCCCCTCAATAGTTTAGTTCTTGGTGTAAAACACAGAGAAAGCTTGGTGCTTTTCTGTCCTTGACTAAACAGTTCCCTGGCTGCTCTGCGGAAATGATGGATCTGCTACCATTTCCCTGCTCATCTCACCATGTTAATAATTTAGCTTAATGTGGTGTTGCATGCACTGTCAGCAAGGCAGAAGTGGCAAAGGGGAGCCTTTCCCACTGAACAAGGAATCAAGAAAGGCTGGGTCTTGGCTCTCACTTTAGTGTAGTCAATATCCAAGGGTAGACGCCTTAGCAAGGCACAGGTACATAGTCTTCCCTCTACATGAAATGGCTGATAGCAAATGAGAGATTCCCTCCTGGGCACAAAAAAAACCCCAGGGCAACCTGGGAGGAGCTGCACAGACTATGCTCTGGCACTACGAGTCAACCTTAAGAAATGGGGACACAAAGTGGAATCCACAACATGCAAGTGTGGAGAAGAGCAAACCACTGACCACCTATGCAATGCAGCCTGAACCCTGGGAAGTCTGATCTGGCCACAGTGGTCCACGCTCTTGTTACATCCCGTTTAGACTACTGCAACGCACTCTACGTGGGTTTGCCCTTGAAGACTGTTTGGAAACTCCAACTGGTCCAGCGAGCAGCAGCCAGATTGCTTACCGGAGTGACATACAGGGAGCATATCACCCCCCTGCTGTGTCAGCTCCACTGGCTGCCGGTTCAATTCCGAGCACAATTCAAGGTGCTGGTTTTGACCTACAAAACCCTTTACGGTTCCGGTCCAGCGTATCTGTCCGAACGTATCTCCCTCTACGTCCCACCCCGGAATTTGAGATCATCTGGGGAGGCCCTGCTCTCGACCCCACCGCTATCACAAGTGAGGTTGGTGGGAACGAGGAGCAGGGTCTTCTCAGTGGTGGCCCCTCACCTGTGGAACTCACTCCCGGGGGAAATTAGGGCATCAATATCCCTCCTCTCCTTCAGGAGGAAGGTAAAGACGTGGTTGTGGGACCAGGCCTTCGGGCAATCTGACAATTAGACATGGACAGCCAGATGGATAGGACTGAAAGGACTGACAATTGTGGAATGGGAATTTTGAACTATGAGATTGTGAAACGCTGACCGTCAATGAGGTTTGTATTGGTTTGAATTGCTTTTATTGGTTTTATGGTTGTCTCTGCCTATACTAATCATTGTTTTCTGTTAACTGTTGTTATTGCCAGAATGCTGTTTTGTTAACTGATGTTATTGTATTTTGCTGTTATGTGATGCGGGCATCGAATTGTGCCTTGCTTTTGTAAGCCGCCCTGAGTCCCCCCCCCCCCCCCGTGAGAAGGCCGGGGTAGAAGCAACCGAAATAAATAAATCAATAAATACATGCACAATGGAGGATTTTCTTATAGTAACACCAGAGGCACTCCAAATGGCCAGCTACTGGTCAAAGGACAGTTAACAGAATGCCAAGTTAGCAAACTTTGTGTTTTTTTTAATGCAGTACAACTGGTTCGCTCCTAACATGATAAATAAATAAATACACGATAGATTCCAAGCTCTGGCTTTATCCTGGCGCTCCCCAGCATCCCTGTCCCTAAATTCATCAGTGAGATTCATCTTTTGCAACAGAGAAACCTAAAATAAGTGCTGTAGATCAATTCTGGAAGAGTTTCCTCTATCAGCCCATTCTTCATAAAGTCATTTGTTGCTTGATTGGCCAGATATTATCATGGGCCACATTCTAATTAAGTTCTCCTAGATTCATTTCTTTTTTTGGATGTCTGACAAAATGTAAGATGAGCTACAGGCTGCCTGATCATTTCCTTTCATTTGCATTGGCAGTCTGATAGATACCCAGAGGAGACCAAGTTGTCTCCTGACCTCTTGGTAAGAGGCCAGAGGAGACAGAAGGCTCCAGTTAAAGGTCCAACAAACTAGAGTTGATGCTTTGTAATGTGCAACACGATGAAAAAGGATACAGAGAAGTTTCATCTCTCTCCACCATTATTCTCTCCATCCCGAGCTCTGAGGATTACTTGAGAAGGAATCCCACTGTAGCATTGCAGTGCACCCAAATACCTGGGAGTCACTCTGGCCCGTGTTCTGACCTACAAGAAGCACTACAAGTGGGTGCTAGAAACAATATCATACGAAAGCTGACTGGCACAACCTGGGGATCACAACCAGACACAGTGAAGACATCTTCCCTTGCACTCTGCTACTCTGCTGCTGAGTAGGCATGCCCAGTGTGGAACACAGCTCACTACGCTAAAACAGTGGATGTGGCTCTTAATGAGACATGCCGCATTATCACAGGGTGTCTGCGCCCTACACCACTGGAGAAATTTCACTGCTTAGCCGGTATTGCACCACCTGACATCCGCCGGGAAGTAGGCAGTGACATCTCCAGCTCATCCCCTGTTTGGGTATCAGCCAGCACATCAACGACTAAAATCAAGACATAGTTTTCTAAGATCTACAGAGACACTCGCTGAGACACCTCAGCAAGTGAGAGTCCAAAAGTGGCAGGCTCAAACCCAGAACCTCAATCCGTGGGTGATACCAAATGAGAGGCTCCCTCCTGGGCACACAGAAGACTGGGCAACTTGGAAGGCGCTGAACAGACTGCACCACGAGATGCAGAGCCAACCACGAGATGCAGAGCCAACCTCAAGAAATGGGGCCACAAAGTGGAATCCATGACATGCGAGTGTGGAGAAGAGCAAACCACTGACCACCTGCTGCAATGCACCCTGAGCCCTGCCACATGCACAAAGGAGGACCTTCTTATAGTAACCCCAGAGGCATTCCAAGTGGCCAGATACTGGTCAAAGGACATTTAGTCAACTACCAAGTTTGCAAAATTTGTGTTTTTTAATCTGTTTGTTTGTTTGTTTTGAAATGTAATACACTGGTATGGTTGCTGATGACACGATAAATAAATACAGTTATTTCTTCAGATAGAAAACCCAAATGGTTGCATGCCAACAGGATTGGAGCCATGATGAGTCTAACAGAGAAACAAGAGGGAGGTGTAAACATGCTTATACACATTTCAAAGTATATCACAGCAGCCAGCAGCATAAAGAAACACACACCTTCCCTTGAGTATGCATCCATTTGCAAGGCATACAGGGGGACTCTGGGGAATAAAATGCAGACAGATCAGTTCATAATATTTAAAATAAGATTACTTAAAACAAACAATCCTCCTAAGTCCATAGAGAAAAGATGTGGATCTTGGAGAGCATTTACACCGTAGAAGGAAATCCAATTCAACACTAACTGGTCATAGCTCAATGCTGTGGTTTGTGTGTGCATGGGTGATACATCTTCTACCCACCACCCTAGAATCATAGAATCATAGAATGAAAGAGTTGGAAGAGACCTCCTGGGCCATCCAGTCCAACCCCATTCTGCCAAGAAGCAGGAATATTGCATTCAAATCACCCCTGACAGATGGCCATCCAGCCTCTGTTTAAAAGCTTCCAAAGAAGGAGCCTCCACCACACTCCGGGGCAGAGAGTTCCACTGCTGAACAGCTCTCACAGTCAGGAAGTTCTTTCTAATGTTCAGATGGAATCTCCTCTCTTGTAGTTTGAAGCCGTTGTTCCATTGCGTCCTAGTCTCCAGGGAAGCAGAAGACAAGCTTGCTTGCAAAAGGTCGCAGGTTCGAATCCAGGGACAGCATGAGCTTCTGCTGTCAGCCCCAGCTTCTGCCAACCTAGCAGTTCGAAAACATGCAAATGTGAGTAGATCAATAGGTACTGTTCTGGAGGGAAGGTAACAGCACTTCATACTGGCCACATGACCTTGGAGGTGCCTATGGACAACTCTTTGGCTTAGAAATGGAGATGAGCACCACCACCCCAGAGTCAGATGAGACTGGACTTAATGTCAGGGAAAACCTTTACCTTGTTTTTAAATACATTGCAATTGTGCCCTTGTTTGCTCCTGATATGATAAATAAATTAAATACCCCACTTAGACAATGGCATGTCTTTGGGGCCTTAAAATTAGTTCTTTTTCAATTGAGTTTGCTTTTAAAAATAGAAATAATATTTTCATTGATTTTAGACGATATTTTCATCTTCTCCATTGCTCTGGGAGCAAATGCATAAATAAATACTAGAGGTCTGAATCATCATGCGATTGAATGGTGGAAGGATTTTGGACTGTGAAGGGTGGGGAGACTGCTTTATGTTCACAATGGAACTCTCTGACACAAAATAGTGTAATGGCCACTGACTGAGGCTTCAAGAACTCACTTTCATGGAGACGACTGCACAGGAGGAGAAGCTTTGTAGCATCAGGAAGCCATAGTCGGTGCATTCAGAACTGTATCTATAGGGAGCCATACTGAATGTTACTGGGAGAGAGTAAAGACAGCTCCTCAAGGCATTCGCATAAATGAATGTCTGAAAAGGACTTTCAATAGCAGTGGAGTCCATAAATGAATTATGCATGGAATGGGTTTTTCTTCCTCTACTTTGACTGCTCTGAGCCTTTCCATTCGGTTTAGTAGGAGACCAGACATTCTGCTATGGGGGATCAGCTTGAACTATTCCACTTTCTTTTTATAACTTCCATCATAGCCTCAGCTTCTACCAACACAGGCTATCAAAATTAGAGTCCAAAATATTTCTAAGGGGATTCTAAGCCTGTGAGATATTCTATTCCAGTGGTTGGACCAGGGACCACTCTCCAACATTAGTACCAAAAGGGTTACAAATGAGTTTTTGGTCAACTTTAGAGTTTGAACAGGGTCTTACAAAGGGCTGCTTTCCCATTACAACTCAATAATAATAATAATAATAATAAAGATTGAACTGCAAAGACTCTGGCTCAAGCCAGCCAAGGTGATCCCAGTGGTGACTGGCACACTGGATGCAGTGCCTAAGATCTTGGCCTGCACTTAAACACAATTGGCGCTGACAAAATTACCATCTGCCAGCTACAAAAGGCCACCTTACTGGGATCTGCACGCATTATTCGCTGATACATTTATTTATTTATTTATTACTGGTGCTTTTACCCCGCCCTTCTCAACCCCCGGGGGGGGGGGGGGGGACTCAGGACGGCTTACAAAAAAGGCAGAATTCGATGCCTATACATAATAATACAGAGTATACAAAAATATAAAAGAACGATATACAAATGCAATTAAAACGATTATCATAATAAAACATCCGCACTGGTACCTAAGACATTGTATAAACATCATATAAACATCATATAAAAGTCATTCTTATAATCAGCGTTTCGATTCCAGAGTTCCATATAACCAATCCGTTAGTCATTTCCTAGCCATCAGTGGAGTTCTTCTTTATTTACCCGCTTGTCCAAATGCCTGGTCCCAGATCCATATTTTTAGTTTTTTCCTGAAGGAAAGGAGCGTAGTTGCAGATCTGATTTCCCCGGGGAGAGAATTCCATAGGCGGGGGGCCACCGCTGAGAAGGCCCTGCTCCTCGTCCCCGCCAATCTCACCTGTGATAGAGGCGGGGTCGAGAGCAGGGCCTCCCCAGAAGATCTTAGGCTCCGGGGTGGGATGTAGAGGGAAATCCGTTCGGACAGATACACTGGGCCGGAACCGTATAGGGTTTTATAGGTCAAAACCACAGTCCTAGACACTTGGGAAGTGTCCAACGTGTGATCCAATACAACAGCCAGCAGAGTGATCTTTTCAACAGCCAGCAGAGTGATCTTGATCTTATCATTGTCACAATGATATGTTGCCTGTTCCAGAGTAAGCAAACCAGACAATCTCCACATCAACACTGACAAAGAAACAGCAAGATATACTGTTGACCCAGAAGCAGAAAGACATTACATGTATTAGAAACCAACACTTTCTCATTAAGTTATTTTCCAGATCACCAGACTGGGCCACAGCAATGCGTGGCAGAGGACAGATAGTATCAATATACAATATAAACTAAAAGGAATAAAGACAGCTTGGGAATATTGGGGCGGGGGAGACAGAGAGAGAGAGAGAGAGAGAGAGAGAGAGAGAGAATCCTATTCCTTGAAGTCAGTTTAATCTGCATGTGGACACTTAGTGGAAGGAACCCATCAACCAAGGTAGGTTCTATGGATGTCGTGGGGTTGCAAACTATGGGATTTATTTGTTAATAGCTAGGAATGGGAGAAACATGGGTGGAAGGCAGCCCTACAGTGGGATGCACATAGCATGATGTAATAGGAATCAGCATGAAAGGTGATGGTCCAGCTGCGATGCTATTTTATTTATTTATTTATTTATTATTCGAACTGATATGCCGCCACTCCCCTGGGGCTCGGAGCGGCGTACAAGGATGGCTAAAATCTAACACAATTTAAAAACAATTTTAAACAATTTAAAAACAGCAATATCAAACATTAAAAGCCTGTCGAAACAGGTATGTCTTCCATGCCCTGCGGAAAGCTGATAGGTCCCGCAAGGCACGGACTTCAGAGTATTCCAGAGTGATGGTGCCACTGCTAAAAAGGCTCTGCGTCTGGTTGCTGTTAGGCGCAAGGTCTTGACACTGGGAATTTCCAACAGATCTTGGTCCTCAGAACGGAGGGATCTCTGGGGTTGGGAGGGGGTGAGGCGGTCCCTCAGGTACATCGGCCCCAGACCATGCAAGGCCTTAAAGGCGAGTACCATCCCTTTGAAAGTGATCCGGTGCTCAATGGGTAACCAATGCAGCTGCAGTAAGATTGGTGTGATGTGGCATCTCATCGGAATTCCCACAAGAAGCCAAGTGTTGGGGTTCAGCCTGAGTTTGAACTTGAACCTGATTCTCTGTTTGTTCCTCCTGATGCTAATGAAAGTATATTTACTGATGCTAGTGGAAATGTACCTTTTGATGCCAATGCTCCTGAAATTAGTGAGGAAGAAACTGCTGTAGGTTTGGAAAATGCCAATGTTCCTGAAATTAGTGAGGAAGGAACTTCTGTAGATTTGGAAAATGAAAGTACCAGTGTTCATGAGAATGTTTCAGAGGGAAGCCTTGACCTTTCCCTCCCTTCTGCACCTGTTAACTGTAATGACAACAGAAGGGGCCAAATCTGGGAAGACAGAAATAAAACACTCAGTTTGCGGCGATCCTCCCGAATTCAAGAATTAAAAACATTGGCCTCAAGACAGAAGGGCGGTTCACAGAACCGATTCTTGAGTTTTAATTGCAATACGCCAGGCTGATTCCCTCAGTTCAGGCATCGTTTCAGAATTGATGAAGACCTTGGCAGTTCTCCCAGTTCCCTGGCCATAGTATGGAAATATTTCTAGGATATCAAGTACGGTTAGTGGATTGCTAACAGATTCAAGTATTTCTCAGAGAGGCTTTTGGTTTTGCTTTGTCCATTTAAATTCATATTTGCTGATTTTGCTGTGGCTTTTGACTTACATTTTTCCTTTATTTTGTAACCATTTTTCTTCAATAAAAAAGGATTGTTTTTCACAGCCAAGTGTGGTGGATAGTTATCTTAGGCCTCGTTCTCTGCTCTGGATTGCAACACCGAGCAGCTGCATTTTGTACCAACTTGAGCTTCCGGATCACTGACAGAGGAAGGCCAGTGTAGAGGGCGTGACAGTAGTCCAGTCTTGAGATGACCGTGGCCTGGATCACCGTAGCTAGGTTGTCCCTGGACAGGGAGGGGGCCAGCCGTCTAGCCTGCCGCAGGTGAAAAAAGGTGGTTCTGCTAACGGCTTTTGCCAGCCTTGTGCAATCAAGTTCTTTGTCATATTCCTCTGTCTAACCCAATACTTTTCCATTGAAAAAGCTACAAGGAGACAGAACAGGAAAGAGTTAAAGAAAGAAGAAACAACTAAAACCAGTAGACATGCTAGGTTCCTTGTCTACAAATCATGTGCTTAATTAGTTGCACTAAACAATATAAGCTCTGACTATATTAACAAATGCAGTTAATTATGAGAAACAATAAGGAATATAATTAAAGCAATGACCTTTGCCTTCTACAAAGATATTAAGCTGGGCCAACGTTTGTTCTGGTTCCTGCTTAAATCAGTGCTGATCGATGAACAAAGGAGGATGTATGGAGCAGATTTAGATGGCTTTGTGAATCTCTGGAGACAACACAACCACTTCTTAAATTCCTATTAGGGTAAAGAGACCTAAGGTGAACTTGATCAGCTTCCAAAATACCATGAGAGATTGGAGCTGCCAAATGCAAAGAAGCTCAAACTACTAGAGAATAAGTTTGAAAACCTAACAGTCCTTGAACTTATGAACAATAAAGCCTGATTCTGAAATTCACATTCTTGCTAAGAACCAAGAGTAGGAACGTTACCCTAAGGCAGTGTTTCTCAACCTGGGGGTCAGGACCTCGGGGGGGGGGATCACAAGGGGGTTGTATAGGGGTCACCAAAGACCATCAGAAAACACAGTATTTTCTGTTAGTCATGTGGGTTCTGTGTGGGAAGTTTGGTCCAATTCTATCTTTGGTGAGGTTCACAAAGCTCTTTGACTGTAAGTGACCTATAAATCCCTGCGACTACTACTCCCAAATGTCAAGGAGTAGTAGTCGCTGGGATTTATGGATCACTTACAATGATGCTGTGCATAGTGTTGTGACTCAGCTTGACTCTGAGTCTGAAGCTGACCCCTGTGGGCTTTGTGAGCCAGAGTTCCTACAAGATGATGAGGATGATGATGGGTTACAGATTTCTGTTCAGACAGGGTTGACGGTGAGGCTGCAGAAGGGGAAACAGCAAGTCAGTTCTCAGGGGAAAAGAATGTCAGTGAGAATGATAACGAGAGTGAATTCCCACACGGCCAGGTGGAGATGTCTTTGTGTCCTTTGCCTTCTCAGAGTGATCCGGTCCAGCTGCTGGACCAAGATAATAAGGGGTTAGAGAGCCTTGAAGAAAACAAATTAATGAGCAGGCAAGATCGTCTGCAATTAAGGGTCCGGAGAAGCTCTCACTTGGCAAGCAAGCAAGAAGCCAAGTGTGCCAAAGGTCATCACAATGCATTCATGTCTGCAAAAGGGTATTTTAGCCTTCTCACTGACACACAGGCATTGTCAGTTCAATGTGGCTCTTTCCATGCAAACTTCTATGGATTAACCTTGGTCTTAAGCAGCACGTTTCTGGCTTCCTGAGTATGGGTTTTTAGGTTCTTGTGTTCAACTGTTTTTCATGGACTATTGTTTGACCATTGCTTAAAGGATTATGTTTCATGTTTTTGCCTTTGGATCTTGGGAACTGTGTCTTTGCATTTAAGCCTTTTTGGAACTTTGCATTTCTCATACTATGTTTTGACTTTGCCTTTTCTTCAATAAACTACAAAATCTAGTGGTGGTGTTTGGGAGCAAGGTGAAAACTACCCTGAGTTGCAACACATACTGAGGTTTCATGCCAAGTTTGGTTCAGATCCATAATTGTTTGAGTCCACAGTGCTCTCTGGATGTAGGTGAACTACAATGCCAAAACTCAAGGTCAATGCCTACCAAACCCTTCCAATATTTTTCATTGTTCATGGAAGTTCTGTGAGCCAAGTTTGGTTCAATTCCACGATTGGTGGAATGCAGAATGCTCTTTGAGTGTAGGTTAACTATAAATCCCAGCAACTACAACTCCCAAATGACAAAATCAACCCCCCCACCCCAACCCCACTAGTATTCAAATTTGGTTGTATTGGGTATTTGTGCCCAATTTGGGCCAGTGAATGAAAATACATCCTGCATATCAGATATTTGCATTATTATTATTATTAATAATAATAATTATAATACTTTATTTGTACCCCGCTACCATCTCCCCAAGGGACTCGATGTGGCTTACATGAGGCCAAGCCCACAGCACATCAATAAACAAAAGCAATAACAATAATCAATACAAAAACAGTTAAAATAAACTCAAAAACAGAAAATACACAATAAGCAATAAACAATAACAATATCAAAACATACAGCATTTAAAACCTATGGCTGGGCCAAATGTAATAATTCAAATTAAAAATTAAAAATGTTGGGCATGAACAAGGTAGGGCAAATAAAGTTAAGGTTTTCAGAGAAAGATGAGGATGTGCAGACAATCCTAAATCAATATTAAAGTGCATTTGAGGACATATTGCTAAGAGTTTTCCTTATGCTGGGAAGGCACACTGAAACAACCACATTTTCAGGCTCCTCCTAAAGACTGCCAGCGTTGGGGCATGTCTGATGTCCTTAGGAAGTGAATTCCAGAGTCGAGGGGCCACCACCGAGAAGGCCCTCTCCCTCATCCCTCGTATGATTCACAACAGTAGCAAAATTACAGTTATGAAGTAGCAACTAAAATAATTTTATGGTTGGGGGTCACCACAACATGAGGGACTGTATTAAGGGGTCACGGCATTCAGAAGGTTGAGAACCACTGCTCTAAGGGCCATGGACCACATGTGAACCATCACATTGGAAGGGTGCAACCCTTCTCCAGGTGATTGTGAATGATGCAATCCTGGGTTTGAGTTGAGTCAATTAATTGGTAACTAATCAGAGATTGCTATGTGTAAATGAATTGTATATAAGGAAATCATGTACAGTGTATATTTCTCCTTGTGTTGTGATGTTGTTTTGTCGAAGGCTATATGTAATTAAAGAACCTGTCTGTTAGGACAAGATATGGCTGCGTGCTGTGGTGAGTCTGTAATATCATCTAGACTGAGGGAAAGACAATGGTAAAACTGACTCCCATCCCATAATGGCTGGGCATGTACTCAAGTGTTTGTAAAAGGTTCCAGCGTGGCTGCAGGCTGTGGGAGCAGTTGACTGAAAAGAACTGTGCAGGAAGAAGCTACTGGAAAGCACTGAAGTTGTGCAACTGATCTGCTGCTGAACTGTGAAGTTAATCTCAACACCCAAGTTATTAATCTGGCTGCTGAGCGTTGGACAAGTTGTAGTTTCCGGGCCGTCTTCAAGGGTAGCCCCACGTAGAGTGCATTGCAGTAATCCAGTCTAGAAGTAACTAAGGCGTGGACCACCATGGTCAAGTCAGACTTCACGAGGTATGGTCGCAGCTGGCGCAGGAGTTTTAACTGTAGAAGAGACTATAATGGCCATCTAGACCACCCCCCGCCCCCCAAATACGACAAGACGTACTGGCTCGACACCTAAATATTCAGCCCCATGGTACTAAATTATGTTACCTCCTTTTCCCATGAGATTCTCCTAATCTTTAACTCTTCAATGGCAGGTAGAAGCAAAATGTTATTTTGCTCGTTGTGCTGCACCTAATGACTGTAGATGGTGCAAGAACTTCCTTCATATTCTTTCTGGAGGATTTTCACAAGTCTTCAGGCTGGCATATTTCATCACATGCAATCTGAAAAGAACTTAAGAGCTTTAGAAAATCCAAATATAGGAAAAGTGAAACTGGTGTATTTTCCCTTCCCCAGAAGTGGGATGCATCAACGTTGAAGGAAGGCCAGTGGCCGTGGAGTTTCTCATTTTTCCATTAACATAAAAGGAAATTATGACAAATGTATTTACTTGACACTGAAAGATCTCTCCTCCAGTGAAGGACTTCAGAACCAATTGTTTATTTCTTTTTGTTTACAGGGAACATATCATGAATAAACGGCTTTTTTTCTGAGAAGAAGAAAAAAAAATTCCAAGCATACTCAAGCAAGCATCAGAAGGCAGGCTGATGGACCATAAGATAAAAACAATCCACCCAGAACTGCTAGGTTTGGTTGCTTATGCAACAAGAAACATCAGGAGATATTCTAGCACTCCACACCTTAGAGAAATATTAAATCGTCAAAGAAATGTCTGATGCTTCAGGCCGTATTTCAGAGGAAGGAGCTGGCAAAACCACCCCTGAGTATTGCTTACCTAAGAAAACCCTATGAAAATTCATGGGGTGATGGTAAATCAACAGGCAACTTGAAGGAACACAAACACAACCCTTTCTATTCTGAATATGAGAGAGATTTGTGGATTTTGATACATTTGACTATGTTGTCCTTCTCTGAAGGGAGAAAGCTAAATCCTAGAAGTCCATACATTTACACTAGATAATAGAGTTCGGAAATGTTGAATCGACAGGTGCAGACTATTGTAAGATTTCAGAGACCTTGATATATCTCAGACACAAGGCTAATCTTGTTCAAAGCAAAGGGGTCCTTGACAGTCCTCCTCTGATTGTTCTGTAACATCTGCATACTTACAATTTCATCAGATGGAGCTTGTTTCGGCAACCTACACTAGCTCAGCGATAGTCTAGCTATGGAGCCTTCCAGCTCCCATCCCATAATGTAATACTACTTCTCGTGGGGCTCTGTGGCTAAACTATGAGGGTTGAATGAAAAGTAATGCCTCCACCTTTATTACTTCACCTTGGATGGGAATATTTTAATAAAATCAGATACAGAAATGACCCTTAGAATGTGCTTTTTAACTACCACCAGACCCGTAGCCAGGATTTCAATTGGGGGGGGGGGGGGTGCTGAGTTTGATTCGGGGGGGGGGGGGTGAGTCTGAGTGAAGGAGGGTTTACCTTAGCAAACCTTTTGCATTGTTACCCCAATACCCCCATGCATATGGGATGTATTGAGTATGGTGATCAGATCATGATATGGTAGTCCACGCTCTGGTTACATCCCATTTAGACTACTGCAACGCTCTCTACGTGGGGTTGCCTCTGAAGACTGCCCGGAAGCTTCAATTAGTCCAATGAACGGCAGCCAGATTGCTAACAGGAGCAGGGTACAGAGACCATATGACCCCTCTGTTACGCCAGCTCCACTGGCTGCCGATTAGCTTCCAAGCACAATTCAAAGTGCTGGTTTTGACCTATAAAGCCCTAAACGACCCCGGCCCAGTTTACCTGTCCGAACGGATTCTCCCCTATGAAACATCAAGGTTATTAAGATCTTCCAGAGGGGCCCTGCTCTCGATCCCACCACGCTTGGTGGGGACAAGAGACAGGGCCTTCTCGGTGGTGGCTCCCTGGCTCTGGAACTCCCTTCCACTAGAGATCCCATCTGCCCCCTCCCTCCTGACTTTCAGGAAATTACTAAAGACCTGGCTCTGGAATGTGGCTTTTGAGGACTGAATCTTTGATGAACTGTGACTACGACTACCACTGCGATTGTATTGACGTTTTGGCCTGGGTAATTGTAATGGTGATGTTTTATTGTATTTTATTTAATCTTTTATGATGTTGCACTCGGTTGTATTTGTATATTTTGTAATTGCATATATGCTGTAAACCGACCTGAGTCCCTCGGTTGAGGTGAGAAGGCCGGTATAGAAAACTTCCAAATAAATAAATAAATAAATAAATAAATATGGCACACCTGGCAGTGGGTCCGTAGGTGGCTGTGGAGCCCTATTCTTGACCTGCATCTTCTCCCACAGTGAGGGCATCGGTTTCCAGGTGGAAGGCGGTCCCAGTTGGGGTTGGCTTAACACGCCTTCCTCTTGGCACGTTTCTCTCTTTCACCCTCCATTCGTGCCTCTTCAAATTCTGCAGCACTGCTGGTTACAACTGACCTCCAGCTGGAGCACTCAAGAGCCAGGGCCTCCCAGTTATCAGTATCTATGCCAGAGTTTTTAAGGCTTTGAGCCCATCTTCAAATCTCTTTTCCTGCCCTCCCACCAACATTCCGTTTTCCGTTCTTGAGTTTGGAGTAGAGCAACTGTTTGGGAGATGGTGGACGGGGATCCGGACAACGTGGCTGGTCCAGCATAGTTGGTGGCTGAGGACCATCATTTCAGTGCTGGTGGTCTTTGCGTCTTCCAGCACGCTGACATTTGTCCGCTTGTCTTCCCAAGAGATTTGCATGAAAATGAAGGGGCTTCCTCTGTGCCGAAAACTTCTCCTGTAGCTGCTTTCCTGTTTGCAAGAATTCAACGAGTCAAACTCTTTGTCCTTCAGATGCATCAGTGAAATCCATCACTTCTCAGATCCCTGCATCTGCCAATGATATTACAGTCCATTCTTTTCCATGGACTTCTAGAGGACTACTGCAAAGCTTCTTTTATCAGACAGGTTGGTCGACATTCTACTTTTTGGATCAAGTGAGTCTTCTGAGCTTGGCCATTCAGTCTGCAAATTGGCTGCCTTGGGAACAGAGCCACTATTTGTCCTGTTACTGCTTCTTTGGTGTATTTTTCCATCTTATTTTTCACCAAAGTTCCTCCCTTTTCTAGACCTCATAAATAATTCTAAGGATCAGGTGGGCCTTCTCATTCTGCCCAGGACCAGTATCCAATGTGTCACTTTGCTACCACAAGATCAGTTTGCCAAAGTGCTGTTTTTGAAGATGTTTTGTAAAAATTACATGTTTCAAAACATAGCAGATAGACTTTGAAATATAAAAGGCCAGGCTTTTTTCCTGATCATACTACCAGGATTTAACCAGTTTGCTAACCACTTTGTTTCATTTCTCAACTCAGTGTTCCTCTTTGTTAGAGACAAAGGAGAATTGTATTTATTTGGTTTATTTTATATAAACCAGAGCCTCTGGTGGTGCAGCAGGTAAAACTGCTGAGCTGCTGAACTTGCTGACTGAAAAGTCGGTGGTTCAAATCTAAGTAGTTGGGTGAGCTCCCACTGCTAGGCCCAGCTTCTGCCAACCTAGCAGTCCGAAAACATGCACAAGTGAGTAGATCAGTGGTTCTCAACCTGGGGTCCCCAGATGTTTTTGGCCTACAACTCCCAGAAATCCCAGCCAGTTTACCAGCTGTTAGGATTTCTGGGAGTTGAAGGCCAAAAACATCTGGGGACCCCAGGTTGAGAACCACTGGAGTAGATGAATAGGTACTGCTTCTGCAAGGAGGTAACAGTGCTCCATGCAGTCATGTTGGCTACATGACCTTGGAGGTGTCTACGGACAACGCTGGCTCTTCAGCTTAAAATGGAGATGAGCACTAACCCCCAGAGTTGGACACGACTGGACTTAATGTAAGGGGAAAACCTTTACCTACCTAAAGTCATTCAAGGGTTTCCATACCTATTTTGCTGTTCTGTTTTTAACTGCATGTTGTCTGGGCATGGCCCCTTGTAAGGCGGCCCGAGTCCCTTCAGGGAAATGGAGGCAGGGTAGAAAAATAAAGTTATTATTATTATTATTATTATTATTATTATTATTATTATAAATAAAATAAAACTTTATATACCGCTCCATCTCCCCGAGGGGACTCAGAGCGGTTCCCAGGTAACATCACAAAACATACAAAGTAAAAAAACAACATAATCATAAGATTAACAAAACAAAATATAAGCATAAAAATTGTCTCCATAACACACATATATTAAAAATAATCCTGCCTGTTCAAGGCAATTAAAAAATTTAAAAGGCCAGGCCAAGATTTGTGCAAACCCAAAAATTCTGGGGGGGCCAGGAATTAAATGCAATGCTATGGCAGGCAACAATAATATTAGGTACAGGTCCGTGGCTGTTCATTCTGGGGCCGACTAGAGGAAGTGATCTGGGTAATTGGTAGGAAGAATAAGGCCATATTTGACAATGTTTAAGACTGAGTTAGAACTGGTCATTTTCAAAAGCTTGTTGAAACCACCAGGTCTTCAAGCTCTTACGAAAAGAGGGGAGGGATAGGGGCCTGTCTTATTTCCCTTGGAAGGGTGTTCTAGAGGCGGGGGGCCACCACTGAGAAGGCGCTCTCTCTCATCCCCACCAACCATGCTTGAGACGGTAATGGGACCAAGAGGAGGGCCTCCCTGGAAGAACTTAGAGCTCGTGCCGGTTCATAGAAGGAGATGCGATCGCGGAGATAGGCGGGGCCCGAACCGTTTAGGGCTTTATAGGTCATGACCTGCACCTTGAATTTGGCTTGTCAACTTATCGGCAGCCAATGAAACTGTTTTAATAGGGGTGTTGTATGCTCTCTATAGTTTGCTCCAGTAAGGAGCCTGGCTGCCACCTGTTGTACCAGTTCAAACTTCCAGGCCATCTTCAAGGGCAGCCCTACGTAGAGTGCATTGCAATAGTCCAGTTTGGATGTAACCAAGGTGTGGACCACCCTGGCCAAGTCAGACTTCAGGAGGTATGGTTGCAGCTGGCACACAAGTTTGAGATGATGATGATGATTATTATTATTATTATATGAATGTCTTGCAGCAGAAACATATCATAGAACCACACTGGAGGAGCTAAAAAATGCCTAGAGAGAACATTTCTGTATGCTTTCTAATTTCTCCAGAGCAGCTATAATCCATTCCAGTGAAAGTAAACCATAGATTCATGTTGGAGGACCTAGAAAATGCTGATAAAGGACATTTTCTTTCCAAATGTAGATATGGCGTCCTACTGTATGTCCCTTTTTATGGTGAGTCCTCATTACAAATGACCACATTACTTGCATTTCAACACCAGGTTAGGTCTTTTCTAGGCACCAAAGTTATTCTGAATGGATTTATCCTTTACATTTTTAATCAGGAGGAAATCAAACTGCGTTCAATGGGGCTTACACCCAGTTAAGCAGGCATAAGATTACCGCCTTATGCTCCTGCTGTATCCAGGCTTTTATTGGCTTTATTGACTGCTGTTTTATAGACTTGGTGGCTGCTTGTATTTGTTTTATATTTGTTGCAGTTGGCCCGCAAACAGTTTTATTTGTAGCAGTTGGCCTGGTTTTTACGTGTTCATACCATTGTCTTTGCTCAGCGGACAAAATAGATATGCAGTTTAAAAATAAAGCAAAACCAATATGCCAACCAATAATTCAACATCTTAATATGGAGTATTCTTGCCAATTTTTGTCTAGATCCTTCATTGTTTGAGTCCACAATGCTCTCTGGGTGTAGGTAAACTACAACTTCATAGCTCAAGGTCAATGCCCACCAAACCCTTCTAGTATTTTCTGTTGGTCATGGGAGTTCTGTGTGCCAAGTTTGGTTCAAGTTTGGTTCAATTCCATCATTGATGGAGTTCAGAATGCTCTTTGATTGTAGGTGAACTATACACCCCAGCGACTACAACTCCCAAATGACAAAATCATTTTTTGACTGATGGTCACTTGTTGGGCCGATAGATGTTTTGCGTCCAAATTTGGCGTCGATTCTTCCAGTGGTTTTTGAGTTATGTTAATCCCACAAACGAACATTAGATTTTTATTTATATAGATTAGATAGTAGACTGTGACCTCTTAAAGGAACTATATTATCAGATAAATGATGATAGAACATTAATAGATAGAAAGTATTGCACTGTATGCAACAAACACTTACAAATGTATGTCTACCTGAAATAATAACAATAACAATAACAATAACAACAATAAGAATAATAACAACAACAACAACAGATCCCAAATGTAGACTCTGCAAGGTAGCAGATGAAACAATACATCCCATCCTCAGCTGCTGCAAGGAGATTGCATGCAGACAGACTACAAGCAGAGGTACAACACCGTTGCTCAAATGATTCATTGGAACTTGTGCCACAAATACCATTTGCCTGCGACAAAGAACTGGTGGGATCACAAGCCGGAAAAAGTTACAGAGAATGAACATGCCAAACTCCTCTGGGACTTCCGGATTCAGACAGACAGAGCTTTGGAGCACAACACTCCTGACCTCACAATCGTGTTAAAAAACAAAGTATGGATCATTGATGTCGCAATCCCAGGTGACAGCAGGATTGCAGAGAAACAACTGGAAAAGTTGACACGATATGAGGATTTAAAGAATGAACTGCAAAGACTCTGGCACAAACCAGTAAAGGGGGTCCCAGTGGTGATCGGCACACTGCGTGCAGTGCCTAAAGACCTTGGCCTGCACTTAAACATAATCGGCGTTGACAAAATTACCACCTGCCAGGTGCAAAAGGCCACCTTACTGGGATCTGCACGCATTATTCGCAGATACATCACACAGTCCTAGACACTTGGGAAGTGTCCGACATGTGATCCAGTTCAACAGCCAGCAGAGTGTCTGCTGTGGACTCATCTTTTGTCATAATAATAATAATAATAATAATAATAATAATAGCCAAAAATAAAGCAAACAAATGCATCCATATTGCGGAATCTGCTTCCCAAGGCTGAGTTTGTTTGCCCTTTGTGCCTCGCCATCTTCCAGCCTGCTTTACAATATTTTAGAACAATAATTTCCATCCATCAAGGAAAAGGCCCATTCTCCAGCCATTAGTTAATTGCATGGGGCGATTTCCAAGCTTCACAGATGTCAGGGAATGCCTTTAAAAGGGGCTTTTGCCATTACCTGCAAAACCTCTGAACTGTTTCTTTAAATCTGGTTGACAGAGCAGAGGACACTCCTTTTAATATACAACACGAAATGCAGTGTGTGATCTCCGAGCGCCCGCTTGGACGCTGTTCGGCGTGAGAGAACTGGGGGAATTTATAGTATCTATAAACAATTAGGATAAATCAAATAGATTCTCCTTTTGGATTGGTTTAGATTACTTTATAATTAACAAATGTGCTGCACTGAAACTGTTTTTATGTTATCCTAATGGCTACATAATGAGATCCCCAAACTTAATGACTGCACAACCACGGGGAATGTTAATGAACTTTGCAAGAGGTCTGTTTTGCCTCGGGGCTGAGAAATGGGGGCCATTTCCATATCACGAGTTACTGAAGTGTTAATTAATAAAGGTTCTACATAAGTATCGAGCAAGTTGGCAAAGGAACCAGAACAAGTAAATAGCTTTCAGATACCGGCAAATAAATATTTTTATGTTGCAGGTAATGTAAAAGTCGATACGTGCAACATTGTTAGGGATTCTTTCTCCTCGTTTTTAAAAATCTTTGCACAAAGCTTTACAGTTCATTTCGCCTCGATACAATTTCAGGCTAAATTAAGGTTGTGGTTCACACCCCAATAGTTGTAGAGTTGCTGTCGTTTGCAATGGTGAGCCCATCCTCCAGAATTGCACAGAACAGGGAAATCTTTCAGATGGAAAAGGGGAATCAAACAACATCAGACGGTAGAAGTTTTCAGTGAGGAAGAACACACAAACTAAGGGTGGCTGCAGCTGTTGAGTCGACTGGAAAGGGCAACTTTCCATCCCACAACTCCCCTGTGCTGCACCAGGAGCTCCAAACTCCTTTGAGCATTTGCATGTACTTGTTCTGGCCATGCATTTTGCAGTTGGATGGTTCCTGTCAGGCTGCAGTCATGGGACTAACCACCTATCTATCATTGTTAAGTTTTAGTTCCACCCCTTTTTTCCAGGTTCAGGAGGGAAAGACTGAACTAAACCATTTTAGTTTAGTCTTACAGTTGGAAGCTCAGCTACAGGATGGGAAAGTTTTCTACCTGTAGAGAAGCTTCGTTTCTTACAAAGTCCAAGGAAAAACAGTCCCAAAAGCTCTGGCTGGGGATTTTACAGCCTCGCAGCTTTAAGAACAGTCTCTAAAGAAAGGCTTTTAAGAGAAACAGCTTTACAGCACAACCCTTGTTGGGGTTGGAAAAACGGGCCTACAACTTCCGTGGGGAAAATCCTAAGGACTCCAGCTGGAAATTCTTCAGAGCCTTGGCTGGTAGGTCTACTCGGGTACCCAAGAAGCATTTTGGAGCCGGGAGTAGGGCCCACACCAGCAAAGCCTAGAAAGCAGATTGCCCAGGGAGGGGTCAAAAAGGGTTTTCCTCGTAAAGCAGGCCCGTAGCCAGGATTTTGATTTGGGAGGGGCTAAGTTTGATTTGGGGGGTGAAAGAGGGTCTACTACCCTAGCAAACCTTTTGTATTGTTACCCCAATACCCCCACGCATATGGGATATATTGAGCATGGTGATCAGATCATGATATGAATAAACATAACAGTTTAAATAATGTACTAGTAAGGTCTTATCACCCCCCCCCCCCCGCTACATGCCTGTCGTAAAGGAAAGAAATGGTTCTCCAAGCAAGTTGCCTGTCCATTGTAGACAAGTTAAGAAGCATTTGTTTGATTTGTTGAAGATCTAAGATTGTTTGTTGAACACCTAAGCAATAATAAAGAACTTTGTTAAACTTTTAATCTTCTAAAGACTTTGTATAGGAAAACCCATAGGGCCTCTCATCCAAGGCACCCCGGCTTCACGCTGGGCACAAAGAGCACGTCCTGTTCAAAAGCCAATTGCTATAGGCCCAGCGTGTGACAGCACATCCCCTTTACTCTGTTGAGTTAGTTGAGTCTCAATCATTGTTGCCCTTGGAACTTAATTAGTAGAAAGTGTCATAGGCTGAAAATAAGGGAGGAAAGTCTGAAAAGGAACTAGGACATTTCTAAAGCAGCAGAAAAAGTGGGAGGATATTTAATTATTTATTTACACCATTTCTACCCTGCCCTTCTCACCCCCAGGGGGAGGGGGAATCAGGGCAGCTAACACAGAATCATAGAATCATAGAATCAAAGCGTTGGAAGAGTCCTCATGGGCCATCCAGTCCAACTCCCTGCCAAGAAGCACGAATATTGCATTCAAAGCACCCCTGACAGATGGCCATCCAGCCTCTGTTTAAAAGCTTCCAAAGAAGGAGCCTCCACCACACTCCGGGGCAGAGAGTTCCACTGCTGAACGGCTTTCACAGTCAGGAAGTTCTTCCTCGTGTTCAGATAGAATCTCCTCTCTTGTAGTTTGAAGCCATTGTTCCACGTCCTAGTCTCCAGGGAAGCAGAAAACAAGCTTGCTCCCTCCTCCTTGTGGCTTCCTCTCACATATTTATACATGGCTCCTCTCAGCCTTCTCTTCTTCAGGCTAAACATGCCCAGCTCCTTAAGCCGCTCCTCATAGGGCTTGTTCTCCAGACCCTTTATCATTTGAGTCGCCCTCCTCTGGACACATTCCAGCTTGTCAATATCTCTCTTGAATTGTGGTGCCCAGAATTGGACACAATATTCCAGGTAAAGTGGTCTAACCAAAGCGGAATAGAGCATGTGGAGCAGGACTTCCCTTGATCTAGACACTAGGCTCCTATTGATGCAGGCCAAAATCCCATTGGCTTTTTTTGCCGCCACATCACATTCCTGGCTCATGTTGAACTTGTTGTCCACGAGGACTCCAAGATCTTTTTCACACGTACTGCTCTCAAGCCAGGCACCCCCCATTCTGTATCTTTGCATTTTGTTCTTCCTGCCAAAGTGGAGTATCTTGCATTTGTCACTGTTGAACTTCATTTTGTTAGTTTCGGCCATTCATCTCTCTAATCTGTCAAGATCGTTTTGAATCCTGCTCCTGTCCTCTGGACTATTGGCTCTCCCTCCCAATTTGGTGTCGAATCAGCTCTATGCTGCCAATAGTCTTCAACAGCTACTATTTTGATCACTTTCTCACAGTAAGCAGAAAAATGTAAAATCATACCTTCTTGTCTGCAATAGTGAAATGTATGAAGGTTAACACCCCTCCTCTCCCTGTCCCCATCTATTCTATTTAGTTTTAGAAAGATCTACATCTGGTAACTGTAACTGAACAACGAGTGACAACATCCAAACTTACATAAATTCTTTTTTTTTTCAGCTTTAGGTTTTAAAAAAATGTCCTTCAATAATTAACTTCCACTAATGAGATGAAACATCTCCTGTGATATATGTTTCCCCCTCACTTTCCAGATATATGTTTCCAGAATAATTTATTTATATACAAGTAATTGAATTTCCTGGGCTGCCCATCCACTGAGCAGACCATAGCATGGTGGCATTCCTTCATCTTGGAGGCAGCCATTTTAATTAATCATGTAAGACATTAGTGCTTGTTGTTATTTATGATGATGCATCAAGCAGAGGTCACTGAAAGCTTGAGACTATTCTCTGGTAATGTGAATGTTCTGAATATACTGTATTTTGGTGACACTGCTTTTCCGCTCCCATTAAAATAGGAACCTGGCATGTGTTTAAGACTCTCTGCTAGTGATAAATGATGTTGTTGTGGCAGATGGTGGTAACACTGAAACTGTTTTTAGAAACAGCTTTGGTATTGTTCCACATTTCCTGCAATATTTACTGCCATAAAAAGCTTCTCTTTTTTTCGTTCTGACTACAATCACAATTTCTTCTGCTTGGTGAAAATTTACATGACCCTGGAGAACTTCCTTATCAAGTAGGAAAATGCTGGTCATTAAGATGGGCATCTAGGGTCATCTACACTAAAGAATTAATACAGTTTGACTCCACTTTCACTACCATGGCTAAATGTTTTAGGATCATGGGAGTGGTAGTTTCGTGAAGTATTAGCTCTATTTGGCTACAGCATTAAAGTGGTGCCAAACTGCATTAATTCTACAATATAGACACTAGGCATGGACAGAATCGCATTGGATAACTTGTTGATCGTAATAATTTTGTTAAAATTACCTTTTTGAAGCGATATCGAAGCTTTTTCAGCCATTTTTGTTACGACTCAGGAAGCGAGTCGGAAATTATTCAGCTTTTTCCCGCTTCTGGTCCCTGGCCTCGGCTCAGGCCAGAGAAGCCAGTTTTAAACCAGAGAAGGAAGGAATTTCCTCCGTTTGCCTTTCCCCGCTTCTGGTCCCTGGCCTCGGCTTAAGCCAGAGAAGCCAGTTTTAAATCAGAGAAGGAAGGAATTTCCTGGCCTCGGCTCAAGCCAGAGAAGCCAGTTTTAAACCAGAGAAGGAAGGAATTTCCTCCGTTTGCTTTTCCCCGCTTCTGGTCCCTGGCCTCAGCTTAAGCCAGAGAAGCCAGTTTTTGTTACGACTCAGGAAGCGAGGCGGAAATGATTCAGCTTTTTCCCGCTTCTGGTCCCTGGCCTCGGCTCAGGCCAGAGAAGCCAGTTTTAAACCAGAGAAGGAAGGAATTTCCTGGCCTCGGCTCAAGCCAGAGAAGCCAGTTTTAAACCAGAGAGGGAAAGGGTTTCCTGGTCTCGGCTCAAGCCAGAGAAGCCAGTTTTAAAGCCAGAGAAGCCAGTTTTAAACTAGAGAAGGAAGGAATTTCCTGGCCTCAGCTCAAGTCAGAGAAGCCACTTTCAAACCATTAACAAAAGGATTCGGAAGTCTCTGAAGTTTTGAAAAGTTTTGAACATTTTTTTCTGTGAAAATCGGAATTGACTTTAGAATCGAACCACCAGCGCCCCCTACATTCGAAACCAGTTTTGAACCATTTTTTTAATCAACCAAGCCTAGTAGACACATCCTAATTGGTTGGCTCCAACTAGATAAATCCTATAAAATAAACTGCAAACTGATGGGTCAATACATAGGTAACGTTTATTGATTTGATGGGCCTACTTTCGTTGGGATTAAAAATAAGATTCCACCAATGATTTTGTTATCGAGCTCTTTTAGGGGGCCCCTCCGAAGAGGAAAGCCCAAGGACCGCACCAAAAAGGGTCCTGGATACCTTGGTGAGATTTTTCCGGAAGCCAATCCAAGAGCGCAAAAAGTATTTAAAATCGAGTAAGCTCACCAGAGGCGAAAGGAGTCCAGGATTGAGGCGTTTATTTGCGATTCAGCTGAATGGATGCGTTACAGGAATCGTTCCACTGCAAGCATGCAGCATAAAGATTTTCCAGCATTTTTATACAGTCAGAACAAAGGAAAAACAGTTTGAAAATCCCGCCCGCCCCCTGGCAGCCGGCTCGACGCTGATTGGCTGAGGCTGGAACAGCTGGGAGGAGGCTTGGCGGCCCGCCTCAGCTTACGGCCAATCAGAACGTTTCCTTGCCTCGGGAGGGCCAATGAGCGCCCTCCGCTCGCTTCCGAGTCTGGACCAATCAGGAGCGAGGAGGGCGGGACGGCCGCAGAGAAAGGGGGAAAGATGATGGGATTTGGATTTCCTGCCTGCTGGAATGCGGGCCATTGTCCAAGGCGGGAAGAGGGTGATGTTTGACAAACAAAGGGTTTTCCTGTCCTTGATGAGTCTGGCAGGGAATTTGAATGGGCTAGATCGATATCGGACCACCCGAAGGGTCAACAATATCTGGTAGAATTAATCAGTCTTTTCTTCCGAGGCTCTGCTGACCCTTCCTCTTTCGTTGGCCTTGCTCCGATGACGAAATTGGGGGGGCCAGCAGCATTGTCCATGCAAAATGAGTCAATCAATGGGTGATTTGGGGGAAAGAGGCTCGGGCTCTTTCCCCAGGCAGTTCCTGGTCACGCTGGTTTTCTTGTGGGGCGAGGGTCAAGGGGGTGAGGATACAGATGAATTCATAAGGGTTACATATATCATAATCATAAGACATAGGCATCACTATTATACAGGCATTTCATAGTATCCCAACCCGCAACCCTATCCCAACCCCAGTTCATTACAGTAGGAAAACATGTTCTTTTTATTTCATATAAAAAGGAGGGAAATATCGTATTTATTTCATAAAAAGGAAAACTGGAAATCCCAAAGTCCGGGCGAAGAGGATTGGAGGTGGAGATCAGCCCAAGGTCCGGGTTGGTCAACAGAAGATTGGCTCCTTCTTGGAACAGGAGCTGGAGATGAAGGGGGAGCTGGGTTGGGTAGTAGCAGAGTCCATGGTCCAGTGCACAAGCCAGAGAATTCACAAAGAGGAAACAGGAACCCAGTTATGTGTGCTGGGTCAGAAAGCAACAGAATCCATTGTCCGGCCCTTGGCGAACTATAAATACTTGGGAGGGGGAAAAAGATGCTCCGCATCAATTTGAAACATCTCTCATGGGCTATAATGTATGACTAAACAAAGATAGACTACATTCCACTGCCATACTACTTCTGTCAAAAAGAGCCACCATGTTCATTTAGAAGGTATTAGAGAAATAAGAGAAGGCACTTTTAGTCTGAGGTTTAACTTACTACCTGTCTAGAGCTGACACTAAAAATTTGGAAAATATTCTGTGGGCATATATGCCTCCAAGGCAACTGTTGACTTCTAATGGCCCCAAGAATTTCATAAAGTTTTCTCGGGCAAGAGATGGTGATTTGCCATAGCCTTCTGCAATACATCCTGCAGCACCTGATATGCTTTTGTGGTCCTCCACCCAACTACTAACCAAGTCTAAACATGCTTAGCCTACAAGATCAAATGAAATCTGCTGCTTTCAGATTATTTAGGCCAACTTAAGATAGAGCAGTGGGTTGTTGGTGCCTGTTAGGATTTGGTTCCAGGATCACATAGAGTCATCGAATCATAGAGTTGGAAGAGACCTCATGGACCATCCAGTCCAACCCTATTCTGCCAAGAAGCAGGAAAATTGCATTCAAAGCACCATCGACAGATGGCCATCAAGCCTCTGATTAAAAGCCTCCAAAGAAGGAGCCTCCACCACACTCTGGGGCAGAGAGTTCCACTGCTGAACAGCGCTCACAGTCAAGAAGTTCTTCCTAATATTCAGATGGAATCTCCTTTCTTGTAGTTTGAAGCCATGGATCCATTGTGTCCTAGTCTCCAGGGCAGCAGAAAACAAGTTCACTCCTCTCACATATTTATACATGGCAGTCATGTCTCCTCTCAGCCTTCTCTTCTTTGGGCTAAACATGTCCAGCTCTTTAAGACACTCCTCATAGGGCTTGTCTCCTAAGGGCTGAGAAGGGCGGTATACAAATATAGTAAATACATAAATAAATAAATAAATAATTGAAGTTTGAAGCCATTGTTCCACATCCTAGTCTCCAGGGCAGCAGAAAACAAGCTTGCTCCCTCCTCCCTATAACTTCCTCTCACATACTTATACATAGCATTCATCATGTCTCCTCTCAGCCTTCTCTTCTTCAGGCTAAACATGCCCAGCTCTTTAAGCCGCTCCTCATAGGGCTTGTTCTCCAGACCTTTGATCATTTCAGTTGCCTTTCTCTGGACACATTCCAGCTTGTCAATATCTCTCTTCAATTGTGGTGCCCAGAATTGGACACAATATTCCAGGTGTGGTCAAAACCAAGGCAGAATACAAATACCCATGAATACAAACATCTATGGATGCTCAAGTCCCAATATATATGAGAATGGCATAGTAAAATAGTGTCATCCAAATAAGTTACCTTTTTCAGTTTTTAATACATATTTTCAATCTAGGTTCTTTCAATCTGTGGATACAGAATGCATGGATATGGGTGGTCAACGATAATATCTACTACTACTTAGTAGATGTAACAACTCTAATATTGCTCCCAATGGTAGCAGTGGTACTAATGCAATGCAAATGCTTTCCCAAGGAAATAAATACAGGAGATTAAGAGACATTTATGTACATGATGATTTTGCACATTTCCTTCTATTGTTGGTGCTGATCTCTTAACCACAGTCTGCAGAGCGCCGGTGTTATTTTTGTCCCATCCCATGGCAACCTTGAAAACTACACAAAGCCACTTAGAAGAAGGTCAGTGCTGGGTAATGGGAAGAGGTAGCACATTTCATTTAGTAGCTGCTGCAAGTTCTACTCCCTTTCTGCCACGATTAACGTACTCATGCATGGGAGTGGAGAGACGGCACTTGCCAATAATGGGTCTGCACAAGAAGCAGCAACTTGACGTTGTAAAGATAAAATAGTGCATATTGGACTGGCCATTAAATCTCTACTCTTCCCCTCCCAGCACCTTCCACTCCAAATGTTTCACTTGTCATCAAAGCTCAGACAGATTTTAAATGATGGGTAGGGTGATTTTTTTAAAAGATCATATCATGTTAAGTGTCTCAAAGAGTGTATCATAATCTCTTTATTACTCTTGTGGGGGAAGCTTGGATACAGGCTCCATATTGAAACTCTCTGCCACAGGATGAATTGCTGAACGTCTAAAAAAACATGCTCTAAACCCAGAGAGAGAGAGAGAGAGAGAGAGAATGATGGGCAAAAGCAAGCTCAAGCAAAAGTGCCAACAGGAGTGATCCTCTTTTATTACCATATAAAACTCGGCAGTGTCGGATGTCCTCACTGACTTACTGATGGATCTCCCCAAAGAAATACAGCAATCTTTAGTTGACATTCTTAGTGTCTTTGTCTTCTGCTTCCTTTGAGATGAACATTGTGCTTTTGCATCGAGAACAAGGCACATACGCAGATAGTAAAAATCCCACATTAAGAAATAATGGTTAAGAAAAGTCTCAACTGCGAAGGAACATAATTCACAACAGGCTGGGATGACTTTTCTCTCCATCTAAAAAACAAAAGGCAGCATTGTGTACCCAGTGACAGTGAATGGCTTCCATGTCAGGGGAACAATAGATCCACTTTGGGGATTCTACAGACTTGACTGTTGCATTCCCGGACAGGAAAAGCCCTCTGACTGTAAACACCACACCGTTGATTGGAAAACAATCCTTTTAATGAAGATGATAAAAAAAAAACAGCAAAGTAAAAAGCATTTTAAAGGAATAGGTAAATTCAATTAGGTAAGAAGATAAGCAGGAGCAAAAATAAGATATGTGGATGACACTTTCACCATTTGGAGCCATGGAGAAGAAGAACTCAACAGGTTCCTGGACCATTTCAACAGCATCCACCCAAACATCCAGTTCACCATGGAAAAAGAAAATGAGGGAAGACGGCCTCTTCTAGATGTCCTAGTCATCCACAAACCAGATCAACAATTGGGTCACACCGTTTACAGAAAACTCACACACACAGATATCTACATAAAAACTCCAACCATCACCCAAGTCAAAAAAGAAGCACCATTAAAGCCTTGGCAGACCGTGCAAAAAGAATCTGTGAAGTCCACCTACTCCAAGATGAACTGAACCCCCTCAACTGGGCTCTCCAGGCCAATGGAGACTCCACCTCAGACATCAGAAGAGCTGCAAGACCAAGAACAAGCCACGAGAGTAAAGATGAAGATCCACCCAGAGGAAAAGTGTTCCTGCCATACATCAAGGGAACCACTGACCGCAGAGGGAAGCTGATGAGGAAACACAACATACAAACAATCTACAAGCCCACCAAGAAAATCTAACAAATGCTACGTTCAGCAAAGGACAAGAGGGATCCTCTCACCTCTGCAGGAGTCTACCGTATACCATGCAGCTGTGGACAAGTCTACATAGGGACCACCAAACGCAGCAGCATTGCCCAGACACGCACCAAGGAACATGAAAGGCACTGCAGACTACTTCAACCAGAGAAGTCAGCCATAGCAGAGCACCTGATGAACCAACCTGGACACAGCATTTTATTTGAGAACACAGAAGTGCTGGACCACTCTCACAACCACCATGTCAGGCTACACAGAGAAGCCATTGAAATCCATAACAGATTCCTCCTCAACAGAAAGGAGGAAACCATGAAAATGAACAAAATCTGGCTACCACTATTAAAAAAACCTCTAAAACTGCAACAGCAAAACAACAGAGAGTAAACAATCAGGCATATCTAATCACCTCTCAACAAAAGTTTGCTCCAGGCGCAGTCAGGCCATTGTATGCTAATCAAGGTGGTCAGTTGAAACATTCACACCTAGCTCCAGCAGACAAGAGTCCTTTGTCCCACTCTGGTCATTCCACAGATATATAAACCCCTTTTCCTAGTTCCAACAGACCTCACTACCTCTGAGGATGCTTGCCATAGATGCAGACGAAACGTCAGGAGAGAATGCCTCTAGACCATGGCCATACAGCCCGAAAAAACCTAAAACAACCCAGGAGCAAAAATAGTCCAAGATAAAGTTCAGGGGGAATGAAGAGGCAGGTGCAACAAGGAGGGATGATGGGAAAAGCCAAAGGTTATGTAGACACACTTTCTCTTTGGTTGATTCTGTTGGTCATTCTTCATCACACAGGAATGTATTTCAAACATAACCCACAGGTGAACGTTGATTTTAGAGTATGGATTACAGCTGCTGGTCGTTGTTAGATGTTGGTATGTAAAGACTGGACTCCCATAGGTTCCAGAGTGGCATTTTCAACATTGTACTGAACAATGGGTTCAGTATCACAGCTCTGGAGAAATTTCAAAAATGGAAGGCCCTCTTCGTACACCTATTTTAGCACTCTGTTTAGAGAACAGGTTTTGCACTGTTATATGAAATTAATGGGGTCACCATAAGTCAGCAGGAGACTTGAAGGCACACACATATTGGGTTTGATAACAATGTGTTGCACTCCAGGACAGGAAAAGCCCTCTGACTGTAAACACCACACCGTTGATTGGAAAACAATCCTTTTATTGAAGATAATTAAAAAGCGGCAAAGTAAAAAGCACGTAAAAGAAATAGGTAAATTCAATTAGGTACAAAGATAAGCAGGAGCAAAAATAGTCCAGGATAAAGTTCAGCAAAGTCCATAAAAGCAAAGTCCACACTTTTCTAATATAATTCAGAAAACCAGGAAACATTAATCCAAGGAATGAGTAGGCATTCATACGATCCAGATCAAATACATCCTGATTCTATGATTCTATGATTCTATGATCCAAGAATCCAAGCCATGAAACAAGAAATACTTAGGAATCTTCCAAGCAAGGCTTCCATGAAACAAGGATATGAACTACACTTGATTCTAAATGATGCTTCATCTGACTATATTTCCCACACGTGGAACTTTTATCCCCTCGAGAAGGCCCTGCCTCTCCACCAACCACATTTGCGATGGTGGTGGGATCGAGAGCAGGGCCTCTCTTGAAAATCTTAAAATTTGTGATGATTCATAACAGGAGATACGTTCGGACAGGTAGCCTGGGCCAGAGCCGTTTAGGGCTTTAAAGGTTAAAACCAGCACTTTGAATTGAGTAATACTGAGGTCATTTTGGAATCAGCAGATCAAATACACCCAAAAACTAGTCTGACATTTGAGGCACCAAAATGTGTGTTGGGTTGTTGTAGGTTTTTCAGGCTATATGGCCATGTCCTAGAAGCATTCTCTCCTGATGTTTCACTTGCATCTATGGCAAGCAGCCTCACAGGTTGCAAACTCTGAGGATGCTTGCTATAGATGCAGGCGAAACGTCAGGAGAGAATGTTTTTAGAACATGGCCAAATAACCCAAAAACCTACATCAACCCAGTGATTACGGCCATGAAAGCCTTCGACAACACATTAAAACATGTGTTGTTAAGTAATGGAAGTCAAGACCTTGTTAACAACCATGTGAGGCATGTGAAAATATGGACCACTGGAATAAAAGGGCAAGGAACATAGAAGGCCTATTTTCTTCCACTGCTTTAGAATCTGAAGACTCAAAAAAGCCTGAATTGTAAGCTCAAGAGCCAGTGTGGTACAGTGGTTCATGTTGAACACCAAAATCAAGGAGACTAGCATTCATAGGGTTGTTGTATGTGTTTTCAGACTATATGGCCATGGTCTAGATCAGTGGTTCTCAACCTGTGGGTCTCCAGGTGTTTTGGCCTACAACTCCCAGAAAACCCTAATAGCTGGTAAACTGGCTGGGGTTTCTGGGAGTTGTAGGCCAAAAACATCTGGGGACCCCAGGTTGAGAACCACTGGTCTCCTGACGTTTCGCCTGCATCTATGGCAAGCATCCTCAGAGGTAGTGAGGTCTGTTGGAACTAGGAAAAGGGGTTTATATATCTGTGAAATGACCAGCATGGGACAAAGGACTCTTGTCTGCTGGAGCTAGGTGTGAATGTATCAACTGACCACCTTGATTAGCATTTGATTGCCTGGCAGTGACTGGAGCAATCTTTTGTTGAGAGGTGATTCAATGTCCTTGTTTGTTTCCTCTCTGTTATTGTGCTGTTCTAATTTTAGAGTTTTTTTTAATACTGGTAGCCAGATTTTGTTCATTTTCATGGTTTCCTACTTTCTGTTGAAATTATCCACATGCCTCTTGTGTATTTCAATGGCTTCTCTGTGTAGTCTGACATGGTGGTTGTGAGAGTGGCCCAGCATTTCATTCCACATTTCATTCCACAGATATATAAACCCATTTTCCTAGTTCCAACAGACCTCACTACCTCTGAGAATGCTTGCCATAGATGCAGGCGAAACATCAGGAGAGAATGCCTCTAGACCATGGCCATATAGGCCAAAAAAAACCTACAGCAACCCAGTGATTCCAGCCATGAAAGCCTGCGACAATACATAGCATTCATAGCTTCACTAAAATGGGTATCACTTGCTGCCCTTGAGCCAGACTGCATATTTCATCCTGGCCTGCTTTGTTGCAAGGAGAAAATGGAGAGCAGGAATAATAAAGAAAGTTGGTCTGAGTTACTTGAAAGAAAAGCAATGATGTCCTTTTGTTTGCTACAGATTGAAGGGTCAACTGCATGGGAACGGGAAGACAATTCTCTCCTGGGATGCATCACAGGCTGAACCCTTCATGCACAACAATACCAAATACATCTGCTTTTCTCTGCAGGAAGTGATGTCACATCACTTCATATCATCATTTTTGTAGAGCATACAGAAGGAAAATAGTAGGGCTGGGCAACCACGGAAAAATTTGTTTCTAAACTCGATTCGTTTTTTGGGGTTTTTTTGCGTTTCGATATTTAAAAGAATTCCGATTTTTTTCTTTAAAAAAGTTCGATATTTACGAAATTTCGTAAAATTACGAAACAATACGAAACGAATACGAAACGAATACGAATCGATTTGTTAATGGTGGACGCGACCGTGCAATACGCTAAAAAACCTCCAAATGGGACAGGGGGAACTTCTGAAGCTTCCCTCTCCCTCTGTTGTTGACTGTTGGTGTGATATTTATAATTTTTTTTCACTGATTAAACAAACAACAGGTATAAAACTTGCCCCAGACATGCGGAAATAATAACGAAATGATTTCGAAATGAATACGAAACGAATACGAAGCAATTACGAAACGAATTGAAAAATTCGTTTCGTTTTTTAGATGCTCCTGAATGGTTCGTTATCGCTTCGTAACCAAAAAAAAATAATGAATTTTTAACGAATTACGAAATTACGAAATGAAACCGCCCAGCCCTAGAAAATAGGTATTGGAGACAGATGGACACAGAAAGTCCATCAGGAGCAGAATAAACATCTACCCCTCTCTCGGGCATGGTAATGATATCAGTCATGGTTTCCCCAAACTCTACTGACTTCCCTTCATGATCTTCCAAAGTGGCCATCAACAAATGTTGATTTTCTTTCTTTCTTCCTAGATTACAAACAAAAGAGAAAGAGAACTAACTTATTACATTCCCCTAAGCATCGGGCAGCGGTAATGAGTTATGTATGCAAGGCTATTAATGGAGCGAGAGCTAAGGCTGCATTCAGTGTGCTTAGCACATTTGGCAAGGAAGGTTAACGCAGCACCATGCAAGACTGGCAGCTTCCATTTTTGGAAGGCGTTTCAAGATAGCAAATGTTGAGGCTGTAAGTAATCACAGCCCTTGGGCAGTTTTAAATTACAGGTTTCCACTTGTAATTTAAATATCCAGCTTTTGTTTGGTGTCTATTTAAATAAGCAGAAATTGTGTCTCCTAGGACATGTACACACTAGGCCTGGGTAACAACGCAAAAATTTGTTTCTAAAATTGATTTGTATTTGGGGGGTTTTTTTGTTTCGATATTTGAAATAATTACAAAATTTTCCCTTAAAAAAGTTCGGTATTTACGAAATTTCGTTAATATTTACAAAACATTTTGTAAAGATGGCGCCCTTTTTTTTCAATATTTTTAAATATTTTTTTAATTTAATTATTAATTTAGTAGAATAGGGAGGAGAAATTATTATTAAGGAGGGAAGGCAGGCACTCACTCTGGCGGGCCCTCAAGCGCTGCCGCCGAGTCGGGCCCGGCTCCTCCGAAGCAATGCGAAATTGGGAGAAGGGCTCCCCAAAGACCATCTAGCCCAGCCCTCCGCTAAGGAACTGGGAGAACGAAGCACAGCCCTCCGCTAAGGAATTGGGAGAATGAAGCACACCCACCGCAAAGGTGAGGAAGGAGGGACGGGCCGCCTTCCCGCTGAGGGTCGCTCGCCCTCTCGCTCGCCCTCTCGCTTGCCCTCTCGCTCGCCCTCTCGCTCACCCTCTCGCTCGCCCTCTCGCTCGCTTGCTCAGCAGGCGCCTTCCCCGCCCTCTCCTCCTCCTCCTCCTCCTCCTCCTCTTTCAGGCTCTGCCTCTGACTGGCTAAGAGAGGAGAGAGAGGAGAGCTCCCAGCAAGCATTGCCAGGCCATCTTACGTATTTCCGAAATGGACGGAAATACAAAATTTTTTGACGCCTGCCGTTTCGATATTTAAAAACACTTCCGGGTTTAAAAATAAGTTTTGTAATCGTTTTGTAATTGCTAAAATTAACGAATATTTAACGAATTACAAAATTAACGAACGAAACCGCCCAGGCCTAGTACAAACCACAGGAAAAATTGTGGTTAAAATAGCTATCCAAGGTGCTGAATCTATTTTGAGGGGGACATTTCCAAAAACTGTTACCCCTTCTTAAAATTCAGATTAAAACCTGGAAAAGGTGTTGCAGCCCATTGATGAGGAATTGGGAATTTACTTCTTTGCTAATTAATATTTCTTAGAGGAAGCAAAGAATGATTTGAGCTGCTTTCTCTAGAATGTTTTTGAAAACTATTGGAAATGAATTGATCCAGGGAGCAGTTTGCTACATGAAAAATACTGCAATTGCAAATTTATTCTATACAGATTTTCTATGGTGTTTTTGCATAGAATTTTTTTTCTTTGTAGGAAACAATATTTCTTGCTGGGTTGTTGTAGGTTTTTTTGGGCTATATGGCCATGTTCTAGAGGCATTTTCTCCTGATGTTTCGCCTGCATCTATGGCAAGCATCCTCAGAGGTAGTGAGGTCTGTTGGAACTAGGAAAAAGGGTTTATATATCTGTGGAATGACCAGGGTGGGACAAAGGACTCTTGTCTGTAGGAGCTAGGTGTGAATGTTTCTACTGACCACCTTGATTAGCATTTGATTGCCTGGCAGTGCCTGGAGCAATATTTTGTTGAGAGGTGATTAGGTGCCCAAGCCACGAGAGTAAAGACAAAGATCTACCCAGAGGAAAAGTGTTCTTGCCAGACATCAAGGGAACCACTTGATGTCTGGCAAGACCACATAGGGAAGCTGATGAGGAAACACAACATACCGGGATCGTGGCGCAGCTGGCTGAGTGTCAGCTGCTTTAAGATCACTCTGACCAAAAGGTCATGAGTTCGAAGCTAGCCTGGGTTGGAGTGGGTTTCCAACCATTGTGTAGCCCGTTGTCGACCTTTGCAACCTGAAAGACAGTTGCATCTGTCAAGTAGGAAAATAAGGTACCACCTTAAAAAAAGTGTGGGGAGGCTAAAATTAGCTAATTTATGAGGCCATAAAGAAGAACTCCAGTGGGGAAGCATGCGAGGAATGCGGAAGGTACTTCATCAGTGTCGCAGATGGACGATGAAAGCGACAGCTCCCCTGGTGGCCAGAAAAAGTTAAATAGCCTCTGTGTATGTCTTGTATATGTTGTACATCAAAATTGGCATTGAATTTTTGCCATATATGTGTACACTGTAATCCGCCCTGAGTCCCCTGCAGGGTGAGAAGGGCGGAATATAAATACTGTAAATAAATAAATACATAAATAATTGTTCCACAACCAAGAGTTCTCTTGCTTCCTAAAGATCAGGAGGGAGGGGGCAGATCTAATTTCATTCGCGAGAGAGTTCCATAGCCCGGGAGCCACCACAGAGAAGGCCCTGTCTCTCGTCTCCACCAAACTCAACTGCGAAGGTGGTGGGACCAAGAGCAGGGCCTCTCCAGAAGATCTTAATGCCCTTGATGGTTTGTAGGGGAGAATACGTTTGGACAGGTAAACAAGCCAAGAGATAGCTACCTGGAACCAAGATCCAAAGCAATATGGGGCAGACTAGCCACAAAGTAGTGGAGGCAGTCCACCTCAGAATCAGCATTGTACTTCAACCACAAGGAGGTTGAAGGCAATGTCTCAAAACTCTTCATCTTAATCCTATGGAAAAGGAATAGGAAATCGGCATGGATCCAAAGATAGATTGACTCAGAGGTTGATGGTTACGGGCATTTCTCAACTCATTGTTGAGGATAAATCAATCTATTTGATAAAGAAGTGACAGCTTCACACAGGAGAAGGACAGTGTGGATCCCTAAGGAATTTACAAGCTCTGGACATTTTTAATTGGCTTTCTCAATATTTTGGATTTCTTTATTAGACTCGAGAAATCTTTGATCTGAAACACAGACCAATACTATCTACTCTGAATGAGACTAATGGTCTAAAATACACTTTAACTCATGTAAAGCATATACTTAATTGATTCTAAGTATATGTATTCATATCTTTTACACTTAAGAAAGGCTTCAGATTTGATGGATGGACAAAGTCTGTGTGGAAACTGGCTTTTTATCCAAAGCGTTAGCTCATCCCTCATTCCAACATCAAGGAAGACGCTGAACACACTGGGAGTCTTAAAAAACTAATGGGGTGGAGATTAATCATCTATAACTAACTGTTTGAAGAGAGCAAGTTGTTAAATTGTTCTCTCACTTAGAGTTAAGTCAAAGAAAAGTTACAAAAATCAAGCCATAATTGAAGCCTTTTCGAAGGAGGGGATCAAAGTTTTGGAAACTCATGAAATTGGGTTTTGTAAGTAAAGATAGAGCCAGATCTAAGATACAGAAGAGTGACAGATCATTCCAAAGTCCAATCTTGAACTTAAAAAATTCATTAAAATTGATGAGCAGATTAGTGTAAGTCTAAAGGAATACTAGTCTCGAGATGCCAATGGACTATGCAAACCTATTTAACTATACAACTACGGACCTGATAAGATTAGAGTGCTTGAATTCCTTTTCATTTTCCAGGACAAAAAATAATATTCATAGACTCTTCACTGTCTATGAATATTGTACACTTTGGCATATCCTGCAGCTGTTACATTTAGATTACAATCCAATGCATATTTACTCAGGAGAAAGTCCCATAAAGATTCAGTGGCTATATAAATTATAGTGCACCAGTACTATCCCATATGTACTCACCACTGCCTCACCACCAGCTACTTTCAGTGGGACAATGAATTCTACAAACAGAAAGATGGAGTAGCTAAGGGGAGCCTCCTCAGCCCAGTCATAGCAAATTTCTACATGGAACACTTTGAAAAACAAGCCCTGGAAACAGCAACCAAAAAGCCCACCATATGGTTCGGATATGTGGATGACACCTCACCATTTGGAGCCAAGGAGAAGAAGAACTCAACAGGTTCCTGGACCATCTGAACAGCATCCACCCAAACATATGGTTCAGATATGTGGATGACACCTTCACCATTTGGAGCCATGGAGAAGAAGAACTCAACAGGTTCCTGGACCATTTGAACAGCATCCACCCAAACATATGGTTCAGATATGTGGATGACACCTTCACCATTTGGAGCCATGGAGAAGAAGAACTCAACAGGTTCCTGGACCATCTGAACAGCATCCACCCAAACATATGGTTCAGATATGTGGTTGACACCTTCACCATTTGGAGCCATGGAGAAGAAGAACTCAACAGGTTCCTGGACCATCTGAACAGCATCCACCCAAACATATGGTTCAAATATGTGGATGACACCTTCACCATTTGGAGCCATGGAGAAGAAAAACTCAGCAGGTTCCTGGACCACCTGAACAGCATCCACCCAAACATATGGTTCAGATATGTGGATGACACCTTCACCATTTGGAGCCATGGAGAAGAAGAACTCAACAGGTTCCTGGACCATCTGAACAGCATCCACCCAGACATATGGTTCAGATATGTGGATGACACCTTCACCATTTGGAGCCATGGAGAAAAAGAACTCAACAGGTTCCTGGACCATCTGAACAGCATCCACCCAAACATCCATGGAAAAAGAAAATGAGGGAAGACTGCCCTTTCTAGATGTCCTAGTCATCCGCAAACCAGATCAACAACTGGGTCACACCATTTACAGAAAACCCACACACACAGATAGAGATCTACAGAAAAACTCCAACCATCACCCAAGTCAAAAAAGAAGCACCATGAAAGCCCTGGCAGATCATGCAAAAAGAATCTGCGAAGCCCACCTTCTCCAAGACAAACTGAACCACCTCAACTGGGATCTACAGGCCAATGGAGACTCCACCTCACACATCAGAAGAGCTGCAAGACAACTGAGAAGAAGCCATGAGAGTCAGGACAAAGACCCACCCAGAGGAAAACAAACAAACAAACAAAATACTGTGGAATACTGTGTCCAATTCTGGCAACACAATTGAAGGGAGATGTTGACAAGCTGGAATGTGTCCAGAGGAGGGCGCCTAAAATGATCGAGTCTGGAGAACAAGCCCTATGAAGAGCGACTTAAAGAGCTGGGCATGTTTAGCCTGAAGAAGAGAAGGCTGAGAGGAGACGTGATAGCCATGTATAGGTATGTGAAAGGAAGTCCTAGGGAGGAGGGAGCAAGTTTGTTTTCTACTGCCCTGGAGACTAGGATGCGGAGCAATGGCTTCAAACTACAAGAAAGGAAATTCCATCTGAACATGAGGAAGAACTTCTTGACTGTGAGAGCTGTTCAGCAGTGGAACTCTCTGCCCTGGAGTATGTTGGAGGTGCCTTCTTTGGAGGCTTTTACACAGAGGCTGGATGGCCATCTGTCGTGGGTGATTTGAATGCAATTTTCAACTATAAGTTATATGCTTAGGGGCATATATAAATGGACATGAAACAAGTGTAAAGAATTTTATCACATTAAGCAATCTGGAAGTAAAAGCAATAATATGTAATGTGTTTATGTTGTTTTTTTAGGGGTTATCAACACTGATGTATCTTATCTGTTTTTTTTCTTGTTTTTTCTCTTCTTTCTGACCGTCTTTCTTTTTTTCTCTTTCTCTTTCTTTTTCCCTCTTCTTTGTTTCTATACTTTTCTCCATAATCATGTTCTCCCACTTTCATTGTACAAGGAATCACATCAATACGTTGGGTATTTTTATATTTTACATATTTATAGTTTGTCTTTTGTGTTAAATGTTGTCGATGTGTCTTGATGGTATTCACTAATAAAAATCAATTTATAAAAAATAGAAAAGGAAGAACTTCCTGATTGTGAGAGCTGTTCAGCAGTGGAACTCTCTGCCCCGGAGTATGGTGGAGGCTCCTTCTTTGGAGGCTTTTAAGCAGAGGCTGGATGGCCATCTGTCAGGGGTGCTTTGAATGCAATTTTCCTGCTTCTTGGCAGAATGGGGTTGGATTGGATGGCCCATGAGGTCTCAATTCAATGATTCTATGAAAACCCAAAATCTCTCAATACTCCTGAGAACTTTGACCCATCTGGAGGCACCTCTATTCAAAAGTCCGACTCTCGGAAAATAGCCTTGGGACACACCTGCCGCTCCAGGGTGTTATTTTCTCCATCCTCGGGCTCCATTCCACCGTGTCTTCTTGAATGACTTTCTAAATTATAAGTGCTCTTTACTTGTCCAGTTTATCATCACCTCTTTTCAGGCTCACTTCAGCTTTGAAAAAAAAATAACCCTCTCCCTGATAAAAGAAAGTCATTTGGCGTACTCTTTCCCTCCACTTACACCTCGGCTCCGCTCACCACACTCTCTTGAATTGGAGCATTAAGCTTATTGACTGAATTCTCCTTTACCGCCTTTGACATGCTTAATGACAAATGCTGGCTTGGTCTCTTTAGATTAAATAGATTTATAGGCTCTTGCTTTTTTTTCCCGGGCATACAAAAAGGAGCAATAAGTAGGAAATAAATAAAAACGGGACAGTGAATGAGGAAGTCGAAATGATCTGCCGGGCTATTGAGAGTGGCAACCTCTGAGGCCTCGAAAGCTTTCAAGAGCGGAGAGAATGTGTGTATCCATTTCGTTCACCTTGGCTACTTCCGATATTATATTAACCTTTTGCAGAGTCTTCTCATTTTATGGTCAGGATTAAATGGGCAAACGGAGTTCATAACAAACTAAGGGGGAACGAAGAGGCGGATGCAACAAGGAGGGATGATGGGAAAAGCCAAAGGTTGTATAGACACACTGTCTCTTTGGTTGCTTCTGTTGGTCATTCTTCATCACACAGGAAGTGTGCCATCACACCCAGACCCTATAAAAGTAAACTAAAATGTGCTTCTCTCTTTGTCTGGGCGGACCCCAGGGGTCTTTCTTTAGAAGCTTGAGATTTCCAGCAACTGAGGCTACCTCAGGCTTTGAACATCGAAACAGAACAGCCCACTATATGGTTCAGATATGTGGATGACACCTTCACCATTTGGAGCCATGGAGAAGAAGAACTCAACAGGTTCCTGGACCATCTGAACAGCATCCACCCAAACATATGGTTCAGATATGTGGATGACACCTTCACCATTTGGAGCCATGGAGAAGAAGAACTCAACGGGTTCCTGGACCATTTGAACAGCATCCACCCAACCATATGGTTCAGATATGTGGATGACACCTTCACCATTTGGAGTCATGGAGAAGAAGAACTCAACGGGTTCCTGGACCATCTGAATAGCATCCACCCAAACATATGGTTCAGATATGTGGATGACACCTTCACCATTTGGAGCCATGGAGAAGAAGAACTCAACAGGTTCCTGGACCATCTGAATAGCATCCACCCAACCATATGGTTCAGATATGTGGATGACACCTTCACCATTTGGAGCCATGGAGAAGAAGAACTCAACAGGTTCCTGGACCATCTTAACAGCATCCACCCAAAAATCTAATTCACAATGGAAAAAGAAAATGAAGGAAGACTGCCTTTTCTAGATGTCCTAGTCATCTGCAAACCAGATCAACAATTGGGTCACACCGTCTACAGAAAACCCACACACACAGATAGATATCTACATAAAAACTCCACCCATCACCCAAGTCAAAAAAGAAGCACCATTAAAACCTTGGCAGACCGTGCAAAAAGAATCTGCGAAGCCCACCTCCTCCAAGATGAACTCAACCACCTCAACTGGGCTCTCCAGGCCAATGGAGACTCCACCTCAGACATCAGAAGAGCTGCAAGAGCAAGAACAAGCCACGAGAGTAAAGATGAAGATCCACCCAGAGGAAAAGTGTTCCTGCCATACATCAAGGGAACCACTGACCGCATAGGGAAGCTGATGAGGAAACACAACATACAAACCACCTACAGACCCACCAAGAAAATCCAACAAATGCTCCGTTCAGCAAAGGACAAGAGGGATCCTCTCACCTCTGCAGGAGTCTACCGTATACCATGCAGCTGTGGACAAGTCTACATAGGGACCACCAAACGCAGCATTGCCCAAACAAGAATCCAGGAACATGAAAGGCACTGCAGACTCCTTCAACCAGAGAAGTCAGCCATAGCAGAGCACCTGATGAACCAGCCTGGACACAGCATATTATTTGAGAACACAGAAATCCTGGACCACTCTCACAACCACCACGTCAGGCTACACAGAGAAGCCATTGAAATCCACAAGCATGTGGACAATTTCAACAGAAAGGAAAAGACCATGAAAATGAACAAAATCTGGCTACCAGTATTAAAAAACTCTAAAATTACAACAGCAAAACAGCAGAGAGGAAACAACCGGGCACATCTTAACACCTCTCAACAAAAGATTTTCCCAGGCTCAGCCAGGCCTTCAAATGCTAATGAAGGTGATCAGTTAAAACATTCACACCTAGCTACAGCAGAGAAGAGCTCCTTGCCCCACCCCAGCCATTCCACAGATATATAATCCATTGTCCTAATTCCAACAGACCTCACTACCTCTGAGGATGCTTGCCATAGATGCAGGGGAAACGTCAGGAGAAATGCCTCTAGAACATGGCCCTATAGCCCAAAAAAACCCACAAGAACCTAGAATATTTATTTCTCAAAGTCCTTGTAGACTTGGCACAGCTTGTTAAAGTTACAAACAAAACAGTCAATTGGTGAAACCATGGAAATGATCTTTCTGTTGCAACTCAGGGTAGGCTTCACCTTGCTTCCAAACACCACCACACAAGAGCTGTAGTTTTATAGTTTATTGAGGAAAAATCCAAGTCAAAATAAAGAATAAGCATTGCAAAGTTCCAAAGATTAAGGTTAAATACAGGATACAGTTCCAAAGATCTTCAGGTAAAGGCAGGAGACATAATCCTATTGGCAAAGTTCAAACCAGAGTCCCAGGTACAAGCAAGGAAACATTTGCCCCCAAGAATCCCAATGCAAGAAGTCCCAAGCGTACCGCTCCAGGCTAAGGTTATTCCATGAAGCTTTCGGGCTAATAAGCTACGTTGAACTGACAGTTTCCCTTCCTTTGTGAGAAGCCTAAATAGCGTTTTCTAAGCATGAAAACATCCTGCTCTCACTGTGGTCCCATGACCTTTCCCCGACCTGGCCTCTCGTCTACAGATCAAGGCATCACTATTAGTGTGGGAAGATGCCTGGGTGCTAATTTCCTTTCCTGTGAGAACCACTTGCTTGAATCTCCCCTGTCTGTGAGAGCCTTCGGCTGAGGCACAGAAAAACAGCCAGGAATCCGAATCTCATCCCTCTCAACACACTGAGCCACAACACTTTCCTTTCCTTCAGTTATTGAGCTAACTTTTCCCCAAAAGACAGACAAAAATCCTGGGATCTTTTCACCCTAACCCTGAGCTGGTATGGTTAGAGAAAAGCAATTTTTCCCCCTATCTATAGCTCAAGGTTAGCTTTGGAGATGAAGTAATGACTCAATATCTATCTTTTTATCTATTCCTCAATCACTCAATCTATACTCAATCTATCTATCTCAATTAGCTATAACTCAATCTCAATCTATAGTATCTCAATCAGCTTCTTTATATCTTAATCATTATTCTATCTCAATCATTCTTATAATGGTTTTCTCAGAGCTACCTACCTAACCAACAGCACATCTGCAGCTTTCTTTCTCTACTGAAGGAGGCAGGGAAGATTCTAAAATGGAGATCTCAACCCAGGAAAAAGGGCGGTCCCTAGACTCAAAGAGATACCTTTCTAAACCAATAGCGGCAAAAGGGGTCTGCAGGCTGGCTTTCTAGCCTTTAATGCTGTTACCTTTCAGAGTGCAGCTAAGATTGTAGCAACCCTGGGGAATGCAAAAGAATGCTATCCCATAAAATTAAAGGGCGAATGCAAACCATGCTCCTGGAAGACAGAACAGGAAGGTAATTCAAATATGACCCACAGGTGAAAGTTGATTTTAGAGTATGGATTACAGCTACTGTTAGTTGTTAGATGTTGGTATGTAAAGACTGGACTCCCATAGGTTCCAGAGCGGCATTTTCAACATTGTACTCCAGCACAATGGGTTCAGTGTCACAGCTCTGGGGAAATTTCAAAAATGGAAGGCCCTCTTCGTACACCTATTTTACAACTCTGTTTAGAGAACAGGTTTTGCACTGTTATATGAAATTAATGGGGCCACCATAAGTCAGCAGGAGACTTGAAGGCACACACATATACAGATTGGGTTTGATAACAATGTGTTGCACTCCAGGACAGGAAAAGCCCTCTGACTGTAAACACCACACCATTGATTGGAAAACAATCCTTTTATTGAAGATAACTAAAAAGCAGCAAAGTAAAAAGCACGTAAAAGAAATAGGTAAATCCAATTAGGTACAAAGATAAGCAAGAGCAAAAATAGTCCAGGATAAAGTTCAGCAATGTCCATAAAAACAAACTCCACACTTTTCTAATATAATTCAGAACACCAGGAAACATTAATCCAAGGCATGAGTATGCATTCATGCAATCCAAGAATCCAAACCATGAAACACGAAATACTTAGAGAAGAATCTTCCAAGCAAAGCTTCCATGAAATAAAGAGGAGAACTTAACTTGATTCCAAATAATGCTTCATCTGACTATATTTCCCACGCTTGGAACTTTTATCCCCTCATTAAGCTATTCCACACACTCAGAAATTGGTTTTGCTTTACTTGAGATCCCCTTATCTTCTGTCAAGGACTGGTAGAACTCCGAAGGCACTTTTCGGTCTGTCTGTTTTGACTAATTTCCTCTCGTCTATCTATTTGCTAATCAAGCTTTGCAGCTGGGCTAGGTGCCCAGTTGTTTTCAAGTCCCAAATCCTGGGAACTCTCTGGTAGCAATTCAGGGAGTACACTATCATCCCTACACCCTTCAGGGACATTCACATGGGAAACTACACTTTGCACAGGGGTCTCCTGATCCTTCTTTGCATCAGTATCATTGACCAAACCATTTCCATCTTGAAATTCATTGGAATCACTTCCCACTTCCAAAGCACCCTGATTCTGAAATACAATCACAGGCTGAACACCAACACAATGCATGTCAACTTTATTTATTTATTTACAGCATTTATATTTCGTCCTTCTCACCCCAAAGGGGTCTCAGGACAGAACACAGAAACAGCAAACATTCAATGCTGTTAGACATACAGGAAAGACAGACAGACAGAGGTATGTATCTCGGCATTTTCCCAACTTTGGTGTCCTGAAGGTTATGCATCATCAGAGGTCACAACGACCAGCCCAACGTGACTTACTCTATATACTAGGCTTGGGTAACTACAGAAAAATTTCGTTCTAAACTCGTTTCGTTTTTAGGGGGTTTTTGCGTTTCGTTTTTTAAAAGAATTCCGAAATTTTTCTTTAAAAAAGTTTGAAATATACGAAATTTTGTAAAATTACGAAACAATTACGAATCGTTTCTTTAATGGCGGACGCGATTGCGCAATATGATAAAAAACCCTCCAAATGGGACAGGGGGAACTTCTGAAGCTTCCCTCTCCCTCTGTTGTTGACTGTTGGTGTGATAATTTATTTTTTATCACTGATAAAACAAACAACAACCCTAAAACTTGCACCATACATATGGAAATAATCTCGAAACAATTTCGAAACAATTTCAAAACAATTACGAAACAATTACGAAATAAATTGAAAAAATTATTTCGATTTTTAATTACTCCTGCATGGCTCAATATCGGATCGTAAGCTAATTTAAATACGAATTAATAACGAATTATGAAATTAACGAACGGAACCGCCCAAGCCTACTATATACTGGGTCCTAGAGAAGTGCACTTGGAAAGTATCAGACGCAGAGCTTTTTCTATTTCTGCCCCTGCTTTATGGAATTCCTTGCCACTCTATATGAGAGCCATGCGTGGCTTAGGGCCTTTTACTCTAGCACTTAAGACTTGGCTTTTTCCTAAAGCATTCGATCTATGTTAATTTTTAAATTCTGTATGTATGTATTTTATCTTTTACAATTTAGCTGTAAATCGCCTAGAGCAGTGTTTCTCAACCTTCCTAATGCCGTGACCCCTTAGGACAGTTCCTCATGTTGTGGTGTCCCCCAACCATAATGTTATTTTTGTTGCTACTTCATAACTGTAATTTTGGCTACTGTTTCGAATCATAGAGTTGGAAGAGACCTTATGGGCCATCCAGTCCAACCCCTTGCCAAGAAGCAGGAAAATTGCGTTCAAAGCGCCCCTGACAGATGGCCATCCAGTCTCTCTTTAAAAATGTAATGTTAATATCTGATATTCAGAATGTATTTTCATTCACCGGACCAAATTTGGCACAAATACCCGATACGTCCAAATCTGAATAATGGTGGGGTTGGGGGCTGGATTGATTTTATCATTTGGGAGGTATAGTTGCTGGGATTTAGAGTTAACCTGCATTCAAAGAGCATTCTGAACTCCACCAATGATGGAATTGAACCAAACTTGGCATCCAGAATTCCCATGACCAACAGAAAATACTGGGAGGGTTTGGTGGACATTGACCTTGAGTTTTTGAGAGATGTAGTTTACCTACATCCAGAGAACACTGTGGACTCAAGCAATGATGGATCTGGATCAATCATGGTACAAATACTCAATATGCCCAAATGTGAACACTGGTAGAGTTTGGAGAAAATAGACCTTGCCATTTGGGAGTTGTAATTGTTGGGATTTATAGTTCACCCACAATGAAATAGCATTCTGAACCCCCATCGATAGAATTGGACCAAACACAGAACCCCCATGACCAATAGAAAATACTATGTTTTCTGATGGTCTTTGGCGACCCCTCTGACACCCCCTTGCGACCTCCACAGGGGTCCCGACCCCCAGGTTGAGAAACATTGGCCTAGAGCATTCTCGGATGGAGGGCGATTAATAAGTAATTAAATATGATGATGATGATGATGATGAGGGAGAGAAAGAATGGATGAAATATGAAACTGATACAGATAGGTGTAAGTGGAGAGATAGAGAGAAAGGAAAGACAGAAATAAATGTCAATATGAATGGCCTGCCTTTTAAAAACTTCTCTTGCAATCCAATTTGTATGCCGACATTGCTAAGGAAAGCTCTTCGCCACAGGGGTATCCGGGGATGCATGCTCACTGTAACCTTTAAAGAATGATATTTGGTAGGAGAGTTTCAATCGCGTCAGGCCCTGAGAATGAGTGACTGAACGCTTATCTCAAACACAATAGATGAATCTCAGCATGAGCCCTCATTTGGAGCATCTCTGCATCTGGAGGCGGAGAGCGTTAGGAAACAATCCACAGGTTGAAGAAGTAATCCCTGGCTTTGCAATCTTGCAGGATAAATAAGCAAGAAAGGAAATAACGGCCAGGCAGAATATCAAAACAATGCGAGAGATTCCTCCCTCAAGATGCTGGAGAAGGTCCAATTGAGGCAAAAGCAGATTCCAATTCCAGATACACTGCATATATTCACTCGGATGTAAGCCTCATAATGTTCAATAGGACTTACCTCACTTCTAGGGTGCTTGAGTACTTAAACCTTTGTGAACTCTTATTTTTAACATAAGCATTGCATGTTTATCCATTTGTTTATTGTACCTTCCTAAAGTTCCAGAGGATTTCATTTTTCCTGTGAAGCATATTTAGCAAAATGCAAACTGTTTGTTGTTTAATGTTATCTATCTATCTATCTATTAGGCTTGGGTGATTTCGTTCGTTAATTTCGTAATTCGTTATTAATTCGTATTTAAATTAGCTTACGATCCAATATTGAGCCATGCAGGACTTGTGTGAGGAGTAAATTAGATTCGAAACAATTTTTTCAATTTATTTTGTAATTATTTTGTAATTATTTCGTAAATATTTTGTAATTATTTCGTAATTTTTTCGTAATTTTTTCGTAATTATTTCTTAATTATTTTCGCATGTCTGGTGCGAGTTTTATAGTTGTTGTTTGTTTTATCACACCAACAGTCAACAACAGAGGGAGAGGGAAGCTTCAGAAGTTCCTCATGTCCCATTTGGAGGTTTTTTAGCATATTGCGCAATCGCGTCCGCCATTAACGAATCGATTCGTAATTATACGAAATTTCGTATATTTCGAATTTTTTAAAAGGAAAATTTCGGAATTATTAAAAAAAACGAAACGCAAGGGCCCCCTAAAAACAAAACGAGTTTAGAACCAATTTTTTCCGTGGTTACCCAAGCCTACTATCTATCTATCTATCATCTATCTATCTGTCAGGAGCAACCAGATAGTTGTATTACATTTTTAACAAAACAAACAAAGCTTGGTAGTTGCAGGTTTGGTAGTTGATTAAATGTCCTTTGACCAGTGTCTGGCTACTTGGAGTGCCTCTGGTGTTGCCGCAAGAAGGTCCTCCATTGTGCATGTGGCAGGGCTCAGGGTGCAATGCAGCAGGTGGTCTGTGGTTTGCTCTTCTCCACACTCGCATGTCGTGGATTTCACTTTGTGGCCCCATTTCTTGAGGTTGGTTCTGCATCTCGTGGCGCCAGACCACAGTCTGTTTGGTGCCTTCCAAGTGGAGTCTCTTGCATTTGTCCCTGTTGGACTTCATTTTGTTAGTTTTGGCACATCTCTCTAATCTGTCAAGATCATTTTGAATCCTGCTCCTGAATCCTCCTCCATTACAGTCTCAATTAGTCCTGGGTCCAAGGGGTTTGAAGCTGCGAAGCCTCACCAAGTTTCCTCTTTCCTCAATGGCTGTGAATGCCGGAGCAAAACACAACCCCAGTTCAGATGGCCTATGTTTTGAAGATTCAGGATCTTCCTCTGGTGCCAAAAGAACCGGCTTGAAGGCGCTTGGGTCTCTTCAATAATTGTCCAGGATGATCTGGACATAAAGCATGAGTCCCAGGGGTAAAAAAAAACCCTCAGAACTGGTGCTAAGAGGTAACTTAAATCAGGGTCCTTTAGAGTCAGGTCTCTTACTCATGTCCATCTGGTATGAACTCTGAAGGCAGAATGAAAGGAAAAAGGAAGTTCTCCCCTCCTGCAGGAAGAGGTGGAGCCAAACAGTACTGATTGACAGCTACAAGCAACCAATCCATACAACTATACATAAGCAGTGTAAAAAGGGGCAGGATTAAGCATGATACAACAGTTTAAATCTAACAACTAACAGTTCTATATATAGGTGGCGCCACTCGCGCCGTCACATGGGCTACAAAACCTTGTCACTTGCAGCAGCTCCTAAGCGAGGATTGGGGGACGTTCCTTAGTGAATACAGAACATCATGAATATGAACCAGTCACAAATGCATAATTGTAGCTTACAAACTTGAAACTGTTGTAGTGAATTCCAGTCTTTGTTAGTTAAATGCCAGAGATATTTGTGCCAGAGTTGTTACCTGCAAATCCAATCACTGTGGAGAAGCTCTTTGCAGTTTATTTCTCTCTTCTCCAGTGCCATATCCCCCCCTCCATCTCTGTTAATAAATATAGTGTTCTTTACACTGCAGATTAATATCACACCTTCATGGAGCAGGACGTGTTAGTTTGTTAAAGTGTTTGGTGTGTGAGAGGGTGTGTGTGTGTGTGTTCTCTCCATACACATAGAGGCACACACAGTACCTCTCACTCAAACGCAGGTAGGGGTCGGGAAGCACGCACTGAGTCTTTGACAGATGATCAGCACGGAGATGTCTGGAAACTCTGGAGACCGACGAGAGATTTTTCATTTGGCAGCAAAGCTGAAAAGGCAAAGTAGAAGAGAAGGGGAGGGGGTTTGAAATAATTGATCAAACTGAGTCCTGGCAGTTCTGGAAGGGCAACCAGCACGTTGTGATTTGATGCAATTGGACAAAGAAATTGCAGTATGGAGATTTGTCCTCAAACTAGCAGATTCAGTATAGCTGAACCATTTACTACCCAATAGGCTTGTGCATTTCGGCTGACCCTCGAGTTGTTTCTGCTGGCCAGATTCTGCTGACACCTGTATCTGTTTTCACGCACCTCTCTTATTTTACAATAACAAAATCAAATACATTTATAATGTATTTGATTTTGTTATAGTGACCCATCTTGGGTCCCATAATGGGAGATAAACAGGATGTATTGTCGAAGGCTTTCATGGCCAGAATCACTGGGTTGTTTCCGGGCTGTAAGGCCATGTTCTGGAGGCAATTTTTCTCCTGACGTTTCGCCTACATCTATGGCAAGCATCCTCAGATGTTGGGTCTGTTGGAAGTAGGAAGTAGGAAGTAGGAAGTAGGAAAAGTGGGTTTATATATCTGTGGAATGACCAGTGTGAGACAAAGGACTCTTGTCTGCTGGGGCTAGGTGTGAATGTTTCAGCTGATCACCTTGATTAGCATTTGATGGCTTGGAAGTGCCTGGGAGGAATCTTTTGTTGAGAGTGATTTTATGTTCCTGTTTGTTTCCCCTCTGTTGTTTTGCTGTTGTAATTTTTGAGTTTTTTTAATACTGGTAGCCAGACTTTGTTCATTTTCATGGTTTCTTCCTTTCTGTTGAAATTGTCCACATGCTTGTGGATTTCAATGGCTTCTCTGTGTAGCCTGACATGGTGGTTGTGAGAGTGGTCCAGCACTTCTGTGTTCTCAAATAATATTCTGTGTCCAGGTTGGTTCATCAGGTGCTCTGCTATAGCTGATTTCTCTGGTTGGAGTAGTTTGCAGTGCCTTTCATGTTCCTTGATGCGTGTCTGGGCGCTGCGTTTGGTGGTCCCTATGTAGACTTGTCCACAGCTGCATGGTACACGGTAGACTCCTGCAGAGGTGAGAGGATCCCTCTTGTCCTTTGCTGAACGTAGCATAAACAGGATGGTTTGTGGTATGATGTTGAGCAGGGTTCCGTCCTGGGCCCGGTCCTGTTCAACATTTTTATTAATGACTTAGATGAAGGGCTAGAAGGCAGGATCATCAAGTTTGCAGACGACACCAAATTGGGAGGGAGAGCAAATACTCCAGAGGACAGGAGCAGGATTCAAAATGATCTTGACAGATTAGAGAGGTGATAGGTCAAAACTAACAAAATGAAGTTCAACAGTGACAAATGCAAGATACTCCACTTCGGCAGAAAAAACGAAATGCAAAGATACAGAATGGGATGATGCCTGGTTCGAGAGCAGTACGTGTGAAAAAGATCTTGGAGTCCTCGTGGACAGCAAGTTAAACATGAGACAACAATGTGATGTGGTGGCAAAAAACCAATGGGATTTTGGCCTGCATCAATAGGAGCCTAGTGTCCAGATCAAGGGAAGTCATGCTCCCCATGCTCTATTCCGCTTTGGTTAGACCACACCTGGAATATTGCGTCCAATTCTGGGCACCACAATTCAAGAGAGATATTGACAAGCTGGAATGTGTCCAGAGGAGAGCGACTAAAATGATCAAGGGTCTGGAGAACAAGCCCGATGAGTAGCGGCTTAAGGAGCTGGGCATGTTTAGCCTGAAGAAGAGAAGGATGAGAGGAGACATGATAGCCATGTATAAATATGTGAGAGGAAGCCACAGGGAGGAGGGAGCAAGCTTGTTTTCTGCTTCCCTGGAGACTAGGACGCGGAACAATGGCTTCAAACTACAAGAAAGGAGATTCCATCTGTACATGAGGAAGAACTTCCTGACTGAGAACCGTTCAGCAGTGGAACTCTCTGCCCCGGAGTCTGGTGGAGGCTCCTTCTTTGGAGGCTTTTAAACAGAGGCCTTGACATTTGGGAGTTGTAGTTGCTGGGATTTATAGTTCACCTACAATCAAAGAGCATTCTAAACCCCACCAATGATAGAATTGGGGCAAACTTCCCACACAGAACCCTCCATGACCAACAGAAAATACTATGTTTCCTGATGGTCCTAGGTGACCCCTTTGACACCTCCTCACACACACACTCCTTGAGGTCCCGACCCCCAGGTTGAGAAATACTGCTCTAGGATCTAGATCAGTCCTAACCTAGGGAATCTTGTTTGACGAAAGAAAAACAATCATTTTGGATCTCAGTATCCAATCCCATAACCAAGACCTGGACTGGACTCATGTGTTTCAAATGCTTGGCTATCTTGACAAACAGCTCTCTTTCCTAATGTATTCCAGGTTTCCCTTCTGTGCAAAATATGTTTTCTCTCCCTGCTCTCCGCTTCCAGGCCAAATACTGCTTTGTAGTCTCGTCGTTCAATATAATCTAGTAGTAAGCGCTTTTATCTCTCGTGGCTGTATTTTGGCTTAAGGCCCAGATGCAGAATCAAGCCTTGTAGGCATTTTGGCATCGCAGAAGTAGCGAGACCAAGAAAAATCTGTTCAGCAGAAATCATAACTGCATCCAATGAAATTGGAACCTATTTAATGCTCCCATTATAATTGTAAGGGGTTTTTTTCCCCTCCTTTTTGCACGGCGGGTGGGGAGGTTATCAGAGAAGTGATAGACAGACATTATCCACTCAGTTGAATGGAATAACAATATTGGCAAAAGTTTGAAACAAGATATATATTCTGTCAAGCTTTCCAAAACTCTTGTCTCCGACTTTCCATTATCTGGTGCTTTTGAAAAAGCTTTATTTACACCCTTAAAAAGCAAACTAACACTTTTGCTGCTTATATTCTGGCAATAGCTTTCCAGCCTTAAGTAAGATATTAGCAGGGTCATTCAGAAAGCAAATCAATATTGTTTACGATGCCTTGCAAACAATAGCAAACCTTTGTAGATCTATGATGAGGCCAATACAGGACAGAAAGGTCACAAGGGGCCTTGAAATTAATTGAAACATTTGCATTCACTCATTCTTAAAACTTTTGAAACTAGGGCTGCTTGAAAATGTAAAAATGCATGGAAGTTACCCCCCCCCCCTCCCAATTGTCCAGATTATTTAGGGATAGTCTAAATTAGAGGTACAGATGTATTGTTGGCTTTCACAGCCAGAATCACTGGATTGTTGTGTGCTTTCCAGACTGTATGGCCATGTTCTAGCAGCTATTTCTCCTGACATTTTGCCTGCATCTATGCTTAACATCTTCAGAGAATCCAAAACAACTGGAATATGCAACTTCATTGGGGCTTTCCTGAACACTTGCCCCATCCCATCCCATAACAATAACTTTTTGTCAACACCAATCAGCTAAATGGAGATTAGGCTGTGTGATAGTGTGCTGTCACACGCTGGGCCTATAGGAGTTGGTTTTTGAACAGGACTTGCTCTTTGTGCCCAGCAGGAAGCCGGGGTGCCTCGAGTGAGAGGCCCTAAGGATTTTCCCATACAGAATCTTTAGAAGCTTGAAAAGTTTAACAAAGTCCTTTATTATTGCTTAGATCTTCAACAATTTAAACAAACACTTCTCAGATCTTCAACAAGTCAAACAAGTGCTTCTTAACTTGCCCAAATGGACGGGTAACTGGCTTCGAGAACTGTTTCTTTTCTTTAACAAGGAAAACTCTTTTTAACCCCTCCCAGGCAATCTACTTTCTATGCTTGCTGGTGTGGGCTCTACTCCAGGCTCCAATTGCTTCTGGTTACCCAAATAGACCTACCAGCCAAGGCTTTGTAGATTCTCCAGCTGTAGTTCTTTTGGATTTTTTCCACGAAAGATGTGGAGCTGTTTCCCTTGGATGCTTCTGTTTCCCTCGGATGCTGTGAGAAACGAAGCTTGTCTACAGATGGAGCTGATCCACGTCCTGTAGCTAAGTTTTCCACTATAAGACTGAACTAAAAATGGTTCCCTTTCCCTCCCAGAGCCCTGGAAAAAGGGGTGGAACCAAAACTTAACAATGATAGACAGGTGGCTAGCCCTATGACTGCAAACCAAGGGAAGTCACCTTTTGCAAAATGCATGGAACCTTGGAATGCATGCAAGCACTCAATAGGAAGAAATGAAGTTGGAGCTCCTGGTACAGCCGTACCAGCACAGGAGGCTTCTCTCATGTCCCTGCATGAGGAGCTGGAGCTGATAGAGGGAGCTCATCCTGTCGGTCTTCAGTCCTGCCAGCATAGGGGCACTGCGCCACCAGGGGCTCCCTACAGTGCCCAATGACCTAGGGTGAGAACTGTCACAAAACATCATACATAAACAAAACATAAAACATCAAATCACCTCTCAACAAAAGAATTCCCCCAGGCACTTCCAAGCCATTAAATGCTAATCAAGGTGGTCAGTTGAAACATTCACACCTAGCTCCAGCAGACAAAAGTCCTTTGTCCCACCCTGGTCATTCCACAGATATATAAACCCATTTTCCTACTTCCAACAGACCTCACTACCTCTGAGGATGCTTGCTGTAAAGATCCCTTACCTTTCCAGCCTGGGTGGCAGGGCCTAGGAGAAGCAGGCCAGTTAGTTGCAGCTTTAGAAGGCCTGGCAGAGGGCAGCAGGAGCCATTTTAGTTTAGGGAAAGCACCATTTCAGAGAGGGGGAGTGGCCTAGGCCTGAGTCAGCCTTAGAACAGCCAGGATTGGTTTAGAAAAGGGGGCGGAGTTTAGCATGGTTTGGAGGGAAAGAAAGAGGCTTTTTCAGTCAGTCTGTTGTTGTTGGAGATTAGAGTAGGAAGGTAGTTTAGGAGTTCGTGTTTTAAGATTAGTTTAGGGAAGGCAGTTTGCCTTAGGTTTGCCAGCAAAAGAAGCTGTGGCAAACTGGAACAGTTATCAGGGAAAGATAGCTGGTTTTGTAGTTAGCTAGGCCACCGTTGAGGGTAGCTAAGCTACAGTTGTATCTTGACAGAGATTCAATTCCTGTCAAGTGTACTTGTTTGTGTTTTAAAGAAGAAAATCTCTGTATCTGTAACAAAGAAAGAACCATTCACATGTAACCATTACGCTTTCAAGACACAAGCCTGAAGTTCTCTGTAACCACCAAGATTTTAAACAGCATTTATTCTCTTCTGTATTTCTATCAATAAACTTTCCTTGATCATTTTTAAACTTTAAAAAGCCTGAGTCAAGTGTGCATTTGTGGGTACAGTCCCTTTTCAACCTCAACTAGTTTTCTTTGAAGAGAAAATAATAAAACACAGTACTTGGTGGTCTAAAAAGCATTTTTAATATTTCAAAGCAGCTAGAGTGTTCCTGTACATTTGTTTATGGTGGCAGCGGAAGTTACTTAGAGAAATATCCCCTCAAACGTTATATTGGTGCCAAAGTGGTGTGATTTCTTTATATTGGAGGGACAGCTGGTGGGATCTGGCTTTACCCCTGTCCAGCTATTGTTTGCCATACATCGTGCCTTTATACTTGCCATAGATGCAGGCGAAACGTCAGGAGAGAATGCCTCTAGACCATGGCCATATAGCCCGAAAAAACCTACAACAGCCCTATCATAAAACACTTCCTTATTGGAACTCTCTTCCAAAATCTATATTTGATCAGCCCCAAAGATGCAATCCTATCAATCATTATTTACAGTTAGTTCCATTCAGGTCTGTGGGACTTATGTTCAAGTAACATTGGATTGTTGGTTTTGTTGTTCTGTTTATACATTGATATTCAATGCAGCCCTCCTGTGATTTGCTCTTATTTTTATTGCTAATTTATTCGGTTTGCTTCCCCATGAGCCTAGATTAGGAAGCATCTAACACTTTAAAGAAAACAAATAAATAAGCAAATCCAAATTAAAGTGTTTTATGTCACAAACTGATGTGGGTTTTGCTTCTAAAATAAAAAGACATCTGGGTGATTCCCAAAAGAGAATGTCTGACAAGTCCCTGGAACACGGTAAAGAAATCCTTGATGCTGCTTCCCAAGTGCAAAACCTGACTGACACCAGTCTCGGCGTCATTTAAAGGATTAATTGATGTGAATTTCGGATTCATTACGGAGTCAAATTAATCAATGTCCAGTTTCGTTATAAGCATCAGTTACAAGCAAACTCACTGAAGTCAGAGTTCACAGGAACATTCTCAAGTGATTACTGTGAATTTGAAGAGTCATTAATGGAGCCCAGTCTCTTGAATTTGATTCCGGAATTGGATAGGCCCAGATTGGTTTTTCAGCTTAGTGGCTATTAACTGCATGCTCTGAATTAACGAGAAAACATTAAGCTTTACATTTATTCTTTCCCTTTCTTCTTTAGAAATTGTAGAAGAAACAGAGGGCATTTAAGAGTTACAGTGGTGCCTGTTATGTTCAGTTCGTGGCGAGTGTGAGCATCTTTCTCAAAAGAGACCTGCTGATATCGGATTCCCATTTGTTTCCATCTCTGGATTGTATGAAGCTTCAGCGTTGTTTTTGTCCCTCCAGATCCAAATGCACAGTGCAGTCAAGTGTTGTGGTTCAATAATTCTTACAGTGGGACTTCAGTTTCTCTTATAAGATAAAGCTTGTACATTTCTCCAAAATCTTGTCATCCGTTCACTGCAAGGAGTTTTCCAAAGTAATTTTTGCTCATTCCAACACTGCACCATATTTGCTGCAGGAACAAAACTAAGGAGTACTCCTCAGGATCTTTATTTTTATTTATTTATTGGGTTGTTGGACATTTTTCCGGGCTATATGGCCATGTTCTGGAGGCAATTTTTCTCCTGACATTTCGCCTGCATCTATGGCAAGCATCCTCAGAGGTAGTGAGGTCTGGTGGAACTAGGAAAGTGGGTTTATATATCTGTGGGACAAAGGACTCTTGTCTGCTGGAGCTAGGTGTGAATGTTTCAACTGACCACCTTGATTAGCATTTGATGGACTGGCAGTGCCTGGGGCAATCTTTTGTTGAGAGGTGATTAGATGTACCTGATTGTTTTCCCTCTGTTGTTTTGCTGTTGTAATTTTAGAGTTTTTTAATACTGGTAGCCAGAGGCGGCCCTAGGTAATTTTCAACAGTAAGCAATCAGTATTTTGGTGCCCCCCCCCCCAACCAATCACTGATATATATTTTCAGTTTGTCGTGGGAGTTCTGTGTGCCATATTTGGTTCAATTCCATCACTGGTGGAGTTCAGAATGCTCTTTGATTGTAGGTGAACTATACATCCCAGTAACTACAACTCACATATGCCAAGGTCTATTTTCCCCCAAGAGTGCCTCAAGAGCGCCCCTGGGCAAAATCAACTCTACCGCAAATGGTTACTTTGCGTAATGGGTTGAGCTGCCCCTGCTGGTAGCCAGATTTTGTTCATTTTCATGCTTTTCTCCTTTCTGTTGAAATTGTCCACATGATTCTTGTGGATTTCAATGGCTTCTCTGTGTAGTCTGACATGGTGGTTGTGAGAGTGATCCAGCATTTCTGTGTTCTCAAATAATATGCTGTCTCCAGGTTGGTTCATCAGGTGCTCTGGTGTGGCTGACTTCTCTGGCTGAAGGAGTCTGCAGTGCCTTTCATGTTCCTTGATGCGTGTTTGGGCAATGCTGCTGCGTTTGGTGGTCCCTCTGTAGACTTGTCCACAGCTGCATGGAATACGGTAGACTCCTGCAGAGATGAGAGGATCCCTCTTGTCCTTTGCTGAACGTAGCATTTGTTGGATTTTCTTGGTGGGTCTGTAGATGGTTTGTATGTTGTGTTTCCTCATCAGCTTCTCTCTGCGGTCAGTGGTTCCCTTGATATATGGCAAGAACACTTTTCCTCTGGGTGGATCATTGTCTTGACTCTCGTGGCTTCTTCTCGGTTGTCTTGCAGCTCTTCTGATGTCTGAGGTGGAGTCTCCATTGGCCTGGAGAGCCCAGTTGAGGTGGTTCAGTTCATCTTGGAGGAGGTGGGCTTCGCAGATTCTTTTTGCACGGACTGCCAAGGCTTTAATGGTGCTTCTTTTTTGACTTGGGTGGTGGTTGGAGTTTTTATGTAGATATCTATCTCTGTGTGTGGGTTTTCTGTAAACGGTGTGACCCAATTGTTGATCTGGTTTATGGATGACTAGGACATCTAGAAAAGGCAGTTTTCCTTCATTTTCTTTTTCCATGGTGAATATATAAACCCATTTTCCTAGTCTGCTGGAGCTAGGTGTGAATGTTTCAACTGACCTCCTTGATTAGCATATAATGGCCTGACATTGCCTAGAGCAAACTTTTGCTGAGAAGTAATTAGATGTCCTTGTTTGTTTCCTCTCTGTTGTTGTGCTGTTGTAATTTTAGAATTTTTTAGAGTTCATTTTCATGGTTTCCTCCTTTTTGTTGAAATTGTCCACATGTTTGTGGATTTCAATGGCTTCTCTGTGTAGTCTGACATGGTGGTTGTGAGAGTGGTCCAGCATTTCTGTGTTCTCAAATAAGATGCTGTGTCCAGGTTGGTTCATCAGGTGCTCTGCTATGGCTGACTTCTCTGGTTGAAGTAGTCTACATGTTGTTTTTAATTGTTTAATTTTGCTTTAGGTGTATTGTTATGTTGTGTATTGAGGCCTTGGCCTTTGTAAGCCGCATCGAGTCCTTCGGGAGATGCTAGCGGGGTACAAATAAAGTTTAATAATAATAATAATAATAATAATAATAATAATAATAATAATACATTGCCTTTCATCTTCCTTGATGCATGTTTGGGCAATGCTGCTGCGTTTGGTGGTCCCTATGTAGACTTGTCCACAGCTGCATGGTGCACGGTAGACTCCTGCAGAGGTGAGAGGATCCCTCTTGTCCTTTGCTGAACGTAGGCTTTGTTGGATTTTCTTGGTGGGTCTGAAGATAGTTTGTATGTTGTGTTTCCTCATCAGCTTCCCTATGTGGTCAGTGGTTCCCTTGATGTCTGGCAAGAACACTTTTCCTCTGGGTGGATCTTGGTCTTGACTCTCGTGGCTTGTTCTTGCTCTTGCAGCTCTTTTGATGTCTGAGATGGAGTCTCCATTGGCCTCGAGAGCCCATAACCTCAATACATATTCCACAATGCTACAGCTACAACTTCTTCAGATCTCCTGAATCAAAGCATGTGGTTCACAAGGTGGCAGTTACAGAATACAGAGGATGCGGCATGGCAGAATAGATAAAACAAGGCATTAGTTTCTATATTGAAGGGATGTGGTGTCGGAAGAAAAGGTGAGCGAACTGTGACCACCCCCTCCAGGTGCATCAAGTCCATTTTGGAGGCCAGCAGGTATCCACATGAATCCCACCTCTCAAAATAAAATCTTGGAAAGGTCAATATCCACACTTCTCACAGTTCTTTTTTCAAGACAAAACAAAAAATGAAGAGATTCTTATCACTTTCTAGTTGGAAGAAAAATGCATTTAAAATGTGACACAATGTCCAGTTGCAGACCTATCCATCAGACATTTGAGGACAAGGACTATTTTTAAACCCACAATTCTATTAGTAATATTAATATTTATAAGGTAATAATGAAACATGTGACCTCCCTGGGATACTTGGGCATGGTATGCACCCCAATCCATAGCAATTTCTTATTCCCAGTAATGAAGTTAACAACAACAACAATCATCATATGTATTTGTTACCTGCCTCTCCTCACAGCATGAAGTGGGATGTAACACAGTTAAAACACATCACCTTATTTATTTATTTATTTATTTCGAATAGTTGTACCCCGCCCTTCTCAACCCTCTTGGGGGGGGGGGGGGACTCAAGGTGGCTTCCAATCGGCAGCAATTTGATGCCTCAATATATCTATATAAATAAAAATGTAATGTTCGTTTGTGGGATTAACAGAACTCAAAAACCCCTGGATGAATTGGCACCAAATTTGGACACAAGACACCTAACAATCCAATGTATGTCCTTCACTCAAAAAAAATTGATTTTGTCATTTGGGAGTTGTAGTTGCTGGGATTTGTAGTTCACCTAAAATTAAAGAGCATTCTGAACCCCACCAACGTTGGAATTGAACCAAACTTAGCACCCAGTTCTCCCATGACCAACAGAAAATACTGGAAGGGTTTGGTGGGCAGTGTCCTTTGGTTTTGGAGTTGTAGTTCACCTACATCCAGAGATCACTGTGGACTCAAGCAATGATGGATCTGGACCAAACTCTACAAGAATACTCAATATGCCCAAATGTGAACACTGGTGGAATTTGGGGAAAATAGAATCTTGACATTTGGGAGCTGTAGTTGCAGAGATTTATAGTTCACCTAGAATCACAGAGCATTCTGAACCCCACCAATGATGGAATTGGGCAGGATGTATTATCATTCACTGGACCAAATTTGGCACAAATACCCAATATGCCCAAATTTGAATACTAGTGGGGTTGGGGGGAGGGACTGGTTTTATCATTTGAAAGTTGTACTTGCTGGGATTTATAGTTCACTGACAATCAAAGAGCATTCTGATCTTCACCAATGATGGGACTGAATCAATCTTGGCACACAGGACTCCCATGACCATCAGCAAACACTAGCAGGGTTTGGTGAGCATGGATCTTGAGTCTGGGAGTTGTAGTTCATCCACATCTGTGGACTCAAACAATTATGACCAAGGACCAAAATTAGCACAAATATTCAATATGCCCAAATGTGAACACGAGTGGAGTTTGGGAAGATAGACCTTGGCATTTGGGAGTTGTAGTTGCTGGGATTTATAGTTCACCTACAATCAAAGATCATTCTGAACCCCACCAACGATAGAATTGGACCTAGCTGTCCATGGATCTTGAGTCTGGGAGCTGTAGTTCATCTACATCTGTGGACTCAAACAATGATGGATCAGGACCAAAATTGGCACAAATACTCAATATGCCCAAATGTGAACACTAGTGGAGTTTGGGGAAAATAGACCTTGGCATTTGGGAGTTGTAGTTGCTGGGTTTTATAGTTCACCTACAATCAAAGAGCATTCTGAACGCCACCAATGATGGAATTGAACCAAACATGGCATACAGGACTTCCATGACCAACGGAACACACAGGAAGGGTTTGGTGGCCATTGACCTTGAGTTTGGGAGTTGTAGTTCACCTACATCAAGAGAGCACTGTGGACTCAAACAGTGATGGATCTGGACCTAACTTTCCACACGTAACCCAGATGACCAAGAGAAACTACTGTGTTTTCTGATGGGCTTTGGCAACCCCTTGGACACCCTCTCATGACCCCCACCCAGGGGTCCCAACCCCCAGGTTGAGAAACGCTGTTCTAGAACATGGCCATATAGCCCGAAAAACTTACAACAGCCCAATTTCTAAAATAGTATTATAAAGCCATAAAAGGTGGAACCCATGGATGCAGAATCCGAGGATATGGAGGACCATCTGTACATCCAGTTACATTCCCTATGCTTTTTACAGATATACATCTCCAATACTCTGAAGACTCATCAAGGAACATGTAACAGTAACATCTAAGAATTTATGATGTCAGCTTTAGAACAAATAATTCACTTGACATTTTAGTGCAAAACCTATGTCGCATTCAAAATAAAGGCCATATCCTGACCCTAAGAAACTGCATTGAAATTCAAAGTGCACAATGTCAGTGAGGTGGCCAAAGGATGTCGAATTAATCTCTCTTCTGGCACAGAACAAATGACAACATAGTGACCTGAGATTATGATGTTCTCTAACATCTCATCCTTCTATATTCTCCTTAAACATTACTTCTCCGGCTTTGATATTTAAAGAGATGGGGGAAAAATCTTTGGGGCCAGACGAAGTACCAAAAGCCAGTCTACTTTGCCCTTTTTGTAGAGAGCGGCATCTCTTCCGATCACACAAATAATTGATAAATGAAACGCCACAGACTTCCACGCTTGACCCCTTCCTACCACTCCTATTTTGTTATTCACCTTGATGCCTGCCTTGAATACTCAGAGATCACTTCTCCTTGTTTCTGCGAAATGTATTTTTAATAAGGACCTGCTATTAGAAATTCATATTGTTATTAGCATGTTTTGTCTAAGATCTAATATCACATCATTCCCGCCGAAGCCTAATCTTGTCATTTCTGGGCTTCTCTGAACTCTAAGGCTTATTATCCAGATATGCAGAGTTGCATCAATTTTTACCTAGATGGTCTGCCAAATCTGTCAGTAGGACTCAAGCGTTTTTCTATTGTGAGCAGATACGGTTCCCTTTGTTAACATTTTTCCCGTAAGATTCATTATTCTTACATCTTTCCCTGCTGTGAATTCTAAATGGATTCGCCTATTCTTGTGCTTCTTTCTTCTGTTCCAAGAACACATCCCTGAGATGTATGCGTGTTTTTTTTAAAGAAAACAACTCTGTTTTTTTCCCCAAAATCTCCATTGAACAACAAGCAAAATCTATTTTGAGATCTAGCAACTCCACACAACTAGAAGTAATTTGTGCAAGAATTTGCTGTATGCTCTGTATATCATAGAATCAAGGAGTTGGAAGAGACCTCATGGGCCATCCAGTCCAACCCCTTGCCAAGAAGCAGGAATATTGCATTCAAATCACCGCTGACAGATGGCCATCCAGTCTCTGTTTAAAAGCTTCCAAAGAAGGAGCCTCCACCACACTCCGGGGCAGAGAGTTCCACTGCAGAACGGCTCTCACAGTCAGGAAGTTCGTCCTCATGTTCAGATGGAATCTCCTCTCTTGTAGTTTGAAGCCATTGTTCCTTGTCCTAATCTCCATGGAAGCAGAAAAGAAGCTTGCTCCCTCCTCCCTGTGGCCAAAATCCCATTGGCTTTTTTTGCCGCCACATCACATTGTTGGCTCATGTTTAACTTGTTGTCCACGAGGACTCCAAGGTCTTTTTACACACGTACTGCTCTCGAGCCAGGCATCCCCCATTCTATATCTTTGCATGAATGTATTTGTTGCACTCCAGGACAGGAAAGGCCCTCTGTCCATAAACACCACACCATTGATTGGAAAACAATCCTTTTATTGAAGTTTTTTTAAAAGCAGAAACTAAAAACGCACTTTAAAGAAATAGGTAAATCCAATTAGGTTTGAAGATAAGCAGGAGCAAAAATAGTCCAGGGTAAAGTTCAGCAAAATCCACACTTCTCTAATATAATTCAGGAAAACAGGAAACATTAATCCAAGGCATGAGGAGGCATTCATACATTCCAAGAGTCCAAACCATGAACAAGAAATACTTAAGACAAGAATCTTCCAAAGCAAAGCTTCCATGAAACAAAGGATGAGAATGGTCCCTCTGTAGACTTGTCCACAGTTGCATGGTATACGGTAGACTCCTGCAGACGTGAGAGGCTAAATGTGCTCTTCATCTTGGAAAGAAGAGACGAGTGGAGTGCCGTAGGGTTCCATCCTGGGCCCGGTCCTGTTCAACATCTTTATTAATGACTTAGATGAAGGGCTAGAAGGCAGGATCATCAAGTTTGCAGATGACACCAAATTGGGAGGGAGAGCCAATACTCCAGAGGACAGGAGCAGGATTCAAAACGATCTTGACAGATTAGAGAGATGGGCCAAAATTAACAAAATGAAGTTCAACAATGACAAATGCAAGATACTCCACGTTGGCAGGAAAAACGAAATGTAAAGATACAGAATGGGGGACGATGATGCCTGGCTTGAGAGCAGTACGTGTGAAAAAGATCTTGGAGTCCTCGTGGACAACAAGTTAAACATGAGCCAACAATGTGATGTGGCGGCAAAAAAAGCCAATGGGATTTTGGCCTGCATTAATAGGAGCCTAGTGTCTAGATCTAGGGAAGTCATGCTACACCTCTATTCTGCTCTGGTTAGACCACACCTGGAATATTGTGTCCAATTCTGGGCACCACAATTCAAGAGAGATATTGACAAGCTGGAATGTGTCCAGAGGAGGGCGACTAAAATGATCAAGGGTCTGGAGAACAAGTCCTATGAGGAGCGGCTTAAGGAGCTGGGCATGTTTAGCCTGAAGAAAAGAAGGCTGAGAGGAGATATGATAGCCATGTATAAATATGTGAGAGGAAGTCACAGGGAGGAGGGAGCAAGCTTGATTTCTGCTTCCTTGAAGACTAGGACGCGGAAGAATGGCTTCAAACTACAAGAGAGGAGATTCCATCTGAACACAAGGAAGAACTTCCTGACTGTGAGAGCTGTTCAGCAGTGGAACTCTCTGCCCTGGAGTGTGGTGGAGGCTCCTTCTTTGGAAGCTTTTAAACAGAGGCTGGATGGCCATCTGTCAGGGGTGCTTTGAATGCAATATTCCTGCTTCTTGGCAGAATGGGGTTGGACTGGATGGCCCAGGAGGTCTCTTCCAACTCTTTGATTCTATGATTCTATGAAAACAGGAAACATTAATCCAAGGCATGTGTAGGCATTCATACATTCCAAGAATCCAAACCATGAACAAGAAATACTAAGACAAGATTCTTCCAAAGCAAAGCTTCCATGAAACAAAGGGTGAGAATGCTGCTGCGTTTGGTGGTCCCTCTGTAGACTTGTCCACAGCTGCATGGTATGCGGTAGACTCCTGCAGAAGTGAGAGGCTAAATGTTTCCATATGCAGAATATGCCTGGATGGCCTCTGCTCTCCTGGGTGCTAAATGGCCATGACAGTCTTTGGCAGACTGGTGGGTTCCAAAGTTAGAAGATGTCATCGTGCAAGGAGGATCTCCTTTTGTAATGACCACAATGTGACATGTTTGCATGTTGTGCGCCAGCTGCGCCCGTACCTTGGGAAGTCTGACTTGGCCACAGTAGTCCACGCTCTGGTTACATCCCGTTTAGTCTACTGCAACGCTCTCTACGTGGGGTTGCTTTGAAGACGGCTCGGAAGCTCCAACTAGTCCAACGCTCGGCAGCCATGATTTTAACAGGAGCGGAGCGCAGGGAGCATACAACCCCCCTGTTGCGCCAACTCCACTGGCTACCAATCTGCTACCAGGCTCAATTCAAAGTGCTGGCGTTGGCCTTTAAAGCCCTAAACGGTTCCGACCCAAGATACCTATCCGACCGCATCTCTGCCTATGAACCCACCAGGACTTTGAGATCTTCCGGGGAGGCCCTGCTCTCGATCCCGCCTGCTTCTCAAGCACGGCTGGCGGGGACGAGAGATAGGGCCTTCTCGGTGGTGGCTCCTCGGCTGTGGAACGCCCTTCCTACGGACTTTAGACTAGCACCATCTCTAATGGTATTCCGCAAAAAAGTGAAGACCTGGCTGTTTGAGCAGGCGTTCCAATAATTAGTGCAATGATTGGTTAATGAACACTGGAATGGAACAATGGATGACGAATCTGGAACATGTTTTTGATGATGAGACGACAGTGAATGGGTATTGTAGTAATTTGTTTAATTGTGTAATGTGTTTGGTTGTTAACTGTATAATACTGTAGCACTGAATTTTTGCTGTTCTTTTTTGTTGTGAACCGCTGTGAGTCGCCTTCGGGCTGAGAACAATGGTATATAAGTAAGGTATATAATTAAATAAATAAATATGTCAGCAACATGCTTGTGGTCAAGATGATCATGCAGAGAGCTGCGAATATATTAAGCACCATAGTTAAAGCCTCTGTTTTCAATTCCTCTTGAAAATGATACATCTTATGGGAAGCAATGCCAATGAGTACATTCCCTAATCTGCTTCATCATTAGAAATTCATCATGCCTGAACCAGGCCTGCATAATATGTGCAAGGATATTTGGATTTTAAATATTGTCCAATTAATTTCCATTTGCAAACATTCTGTTTTATCCTTCTGTTTTATCATTCTGTCAGTGTACAACACTTAGCACTTTGAGCCTTCTCTTGGAACACAGCCCTCTCCCTTGAGAAATTCATTTGGACCACATTTTAAAGCAAACCGATCTCTTTCCCATTTCCCAGACAAACATGGGATTGAGAACCAGTTGCCGTTTGAACTGTGCTCTTTTCTGAATTTTGTGAGGCAAGCCTCTGCTTTAAAACATGCACAGCAAACTGCATACATTAACTGGCTTATACAAATGCACAAACGAGAGAAAACTGCATACAAAATGCATCTCTTAAGGGAAAACCCATTAGCACAAATATTTGCTCACTTTTTAATGACTCTTTGAGCAAATTGGATCAAACAGATTTAGAAGTGAATGCAAGCAAACTGATGCAGACTTAAAAGACTAATTCACCACGCAAACACACTTACACGTTAAGATAGTTTCAGTATCCCCAGGCAGGTAAGAACACTTGGATTAAAGGAAAGAGTCCAAACAGTTTAGATGCTTGAGCTTTCCCATTAAAAGGCTGGCTTTGCACTCAAGTGGAGTAGATCATGCTTGGCAGTCCTGTTAAACCAATACTTACTTACTTACTTACTTACTTACTTACTTACTTACTTAGTGTTTATTTAGGCGATCCCTCGTTGGACGAGTAAGATGGTCTTCCTTGATGACTATTTTTGGGGGTTTGTAGGTGGCTGTGGAGCCCTCTTCTTGACCCGCATCTTCTCCCACAGTGAAGACATTGGTTTCCAGGTGGAAGGCGGTCCCGGTCGGGGTTGGCTTGATGCACTTTCCTCCTGGCACGTTTCTCTCTTTCACCCTCCACTCGTGCCTCCTCGAATTCTGCAGCACTGCTGGTCACAGCTGACCTCCAGCTGGAGCACTCAAGGGCCAGGGCTTCCCAGTTCTCAGTGTCTATGCCAGAGTTTTTAAGGTTGCCTTTGAGCCCACCTTTAAATCTCTTTTCCTGCCCACCAACATTCCATTTTCCGTTCTTAAGTTCAGAGTAGAGCAACTGCTTTGGGAGATGGTGGTCAGGCATCTGGACAACGTGGCCGGTCCAGCGGAGTTGATGGCAGAGGACCATCGCTTCAATGCTGGTGGTCTTTGCTTCTTCCAGTATGCTGACATTTGCCCACTTGTCTTCCCAAGATATTTTCAGGATTTTCCGAAGGCAGCGCTGATGGAATCGTTCCAGGAGTTGCATGTGACGTCTGTAGACAGTCCACGTTTCGCAGGCATAGAGCAGGGTTGGGAGGACAATAGCTTTATAGACAAGCACCTTGGTATCCCTACGGATGTCCCGGTCCTCAAACACTCTCTGCTTCATTCGGGAAAATGCTGCACTCGCAGAGATAAGGCGGTGTTGTATTTCAGTGTCGATGTCGACTTTGGTGGAGAGGTGGCTGCCAAGGGAGCGGAAATGGTCAACATTTTCTAATGTTACACCATTAAGTTGTATCTCTGCCATTGGGGAGGGGATGGCTGGTGACTGCTGGAAGAGGACTTTGGTTTTCTCGATGTTCAGTGACAGGCCAAGCTCCGTGTATGCTTCTGCAAAGGTGTTTAGAGTGGCTTGTACATCTTCTTCTGAATGCGCACAGATGACATACTGGAGTTCTATAACAGATGTTGTTGTAACCTTGGTTAGGCAAAATAAACCAATAAATAAAACAATCGAAGCTACCCCCAAAGCTTTAATGGAGCCATCCAAGGTTCTGAAGTTAATTTGGGCTGGGGATTATCATAGAGTCATAGAATCAAAGAGTTGGAAGAGACCTCCTGGGCCATCCAGTCCAACCCCATTCTGCCAAGAAGCAGGAATATTGCATTCAAATCACCCCTGACAGATGGCCATCCAGCCTCTGTTTAAAAGCTTCCAAAGAAGGCGCCTCCACCACACTCCGGGGCAGAGAGTTCCACAGCTGAACGGCTCTCACAGTCAGGAAGTTCTTCCTCATGTTCAGATGAAATCTCCTTTCTTGTAGTTTGAAGCCATTGTTCCTTGTCTTAGTCTCCAAGGAAGCAGAAAACAAGCTTGCTCCCTCCTCCTCCCTGTGGCTGCATCTCACATATTTATACATGGCACTCATCATATATCCCCTCAGCCTTCTCTTCTTCAAGCTAAAGATGCCCAGCTCTTTAAGCCACTCCGCATAGGGCTTGTTCTCCAGACCCTTGATCATTTTAGTCGCCCTCCTCTGGACACAGTATTCCAGCTTGTCAATATCTCTCTTGAATTGTGGTGCCCAGAATTGGACACAATATTCCAGGTGTGGAATAGAGGGGTAGCATGGCTTCCCTAGATCTAGACACTATGCTCCTATTGATGCAAGCCAAAATCCCATTGGCTTTTTTTGCCTCCACATCACATTGTTGGCTCATGTTTACCTTCCTCCCCACGAGGACTCCAAGATCTTTTCCACACCTACTGCTCTCGAGCCAGGCATTGTCCCCCATTCTGTCTCTTTGCATTTCATTTTTCCTGCCTAAGTGGAGTATCTTGCACTGTTGAACTTCATTTTGTTAGTTTTGGCCCATATCTTCTAATCTGTCAAGATTGTTGTGAATTCTGCTCCTGTCCTCTGGAGTATTGGCTATCCCTCCATTGAATGCAATAAATGAGAGCTTGGCCATGGAAACCCACTTGGTGAAGTCTAGCTCATTCAACTGTGGAGGGAAGCAAAAACAAACCTTCCTTGAACAACACTTGACGAGAAAACCCCATGAAACTATCACCTTAGGGTCACCAAACATAATAAACAGCCTAAAGGTACACAAAAGCAACCAACCAAAATACAGTAGAGAGTATTGGGAGAAAATGCTGCAAAGTGTGCGCTCTTTCTTAGGGCTTGTAGTGAGAAACTGAAAAACCTCAGAAATAAATAAAAGACTCTGCTTTAGTTTAAATTCAGATGAATGAACAAATGAATAACTTCTTATCTCTCTTCCTTCTCTCGTTCCTGGCATTCTGCTCCTCCAAAAACTCCTGCTTGGAGCTTTTCTCAGTCACATTGGCACTTTATCGAGTCTTCTGTTCTATCTCTCTAGGGGGAAAACCATGAAAAGGAACAACAAAATCCAGTCTAAATATATGAATATTCAGTATTTTCACAATTAGCATATTAACTTATTTTTATCCAGACTAACCAACATCAGCATCCGTAGGGGAAAATAACCTTAATTAAGGAGTAAACTACAGTAAACAAAGTGCCCAAGGGAAACAACTCAATAATTTCAGCTTCACTGAAAATTACCTGTAAGGTGTGTTTTATTCTCCTCAATTTACAAGGCTGTCCAGCAAAGGTTGTTTTTCAATCCAATTAGACCAAAAGCAGCCTATGGTAAATCTGTGCAAGCAGGCTTTGAATTGGGAACAAACTCGTTTCCCTGAACATCCTTCCAACCCAAACCTCAAGCACTTATATTAAAGCAGCTTTTTTGAATGTTAAATTCCCTAGAGTTAGGAAATGCTCTCTCTCTCTCTCTCTCTCTCTCTCTCTCTCTCTCTCTATATATATATATATATATATATATGTAAAGGTAGTTCCCTGACATTAAGTCTAGTCATGTCTGACTCTGGGGTGTGGTGCTCATCTCCGTTTCTAAGCCGCAGAGCCAGTGTTGTCCGTAGACACCTCCAAGGTCATGTGGCCGGCATGACTGCATGGAGCGCCGTTACCTTCCCGCCAGAGCGGTACCTATTGATCTACTCACATTTGCATGTTTTCGAACTGCTAGGTTGGCAGAAGCTAGGGCTGACAGTGGAAGCTCACGCCGCTCCCCGGAATCGAACCTGCGACCTTTCGATCAACAAGCTCAGCAGCTCAGTGCTTTAACCCACTGCACCACCGGGGGCCATATATATATATATATATATATATATATATATATATATATATATGGTTCAAATACTGGGTAAAGTGAGTGGAAATACTGAAGTTTGCATGCAAAATGTCAAGGTCCCATTATATAAATATGAGCTAGAATAGAATACAAGAGACCACAAAGGCCATCCACTCCAACTCCATCCTTTCCTGCAGGAATACACACAAAACACACACACAAATCCATAGAACAGATGGCCATCCACCTTCTCTTTGAAACCTCCAGAGAAGAAGGCTCCACCACACTCCAAGCTGGCATTTTTCACTGTCCAATAGCAATTATCACTAGGAAGTTTTCCCCAATATTTAGGTGGAATCTTTTTTATTCCAGGTGAGGTCTTGTTAGGGCAATAATCATGAAAATAGAGAAATCAAAGTTAAAATTGTACCCCCTCTGTATTTAGAAATGAGCTTCCACTAAGGATCTGTCTTGTCTGGAACATTTGGGAAGTCTGACTTGGCCACGGTGGTCCACGCTTTGGTTACATCCTGTTTAGACTACTGCAATGCTTTCTACGTGAGGTTGCCTCTGAAGACTGCCGGAAGCTCCAGCTTGTCCAACACTCGGCAGCCAAACTAGTAACGGGTGCTGGGTACAGGGAGCACACCATTCCTCTGTTACACCAGCCCCACTGGCTGCCAATTAGCTTCCGAGCACAATTCAAAGTGCTGGTGTTAACCTATAAAGCCCTAAACGACTCTGGTCCAGTCATGTCTGACTCTGGGGGGTGATGCTCATCTCCATTTCTAAGCCAAAGAGCCGGCGTTGTCCATAGACACCTCCAAGGTCATGTGGGCAGCATGACTGCATGGAGCACTGTTACCTTCTTGCAGAAGTGGTACCTATTGATCTACTCACATTTGCATGTTTTTGAACTGCTAGGTTGGCAGAACCTGGGGCTAACTCACCCCACTTGCCAGATTTGAACCACCAACCTTTTGGTGAGCAAGTTAAGCAGCTCAGCAATTTTAATTTGCTGTGCTACCGGGGGGCAAAACCCTTTTTCAGAAATCGTTAGTTCACAGCACACGCTTACAAGCCATTATTCCGAATGGTATGCACACTACATATGATGTGTGTATTTTGTTATGGATATATTCATTTTATGCAGTTCTTAAGGTAATTAGTAGTTTTTTGGCTGTTTAGAATCTATATTGGCTGAAAATTGGCAGATTTTTTTCTGCTGCTGAAAAAACCAGACTTAGATCGTTCGGTTCCCTCTAGCTACCACCCAGTCTCAAACCTTCCGTTTCTGGGCAAGGTGGTGGAGAGGGCAGCAGCGGAACAGTTGCAGCAGTTCTTAAATGACACAGCCGGACTCAATCTCTTCCAGTCTGGCTTCCGTAGGGGGCATGGAACGGAGACTGTGCTAGTTGCCATCACAGATCAGCTTTGTTGCCAGATGGATCAAGGCGAATCAGCGCTGCTTGTGTTATTGGACCTCACAGCAGCATTTGATACGGTCGATCACAATCTATTGACCCACCGCCTAGCCATGACTGGGGTGAGGGGGAGACCCCTTAAATGGGTGTCCTCCTTCCTCCAGAATTGGGGACAGCGTGTGGTGAGGGGAGGGATGGTTTCCGAGAGATCTCCGCTAACTTGCGGGGTCCCGCAGGGAGCTATTTTCTCTCCTCTATTATTTAACATCTATATGCGACCGCTTGCCCAACTGGTGTGGAGCTTTGGGCTGGAGTGTCACTAGTACGCTGATGACACTCAGCTCATTCTGAGGATGGAGGGCCGGCAGGACTCTGTACCCGAAAATTTCCATCAGTGCCTTGAGGCCGTGACTGGATGGTTGTGTGCCAGCAGGTTGAGGGTGAATCCAGCGAAGACAGAGATCCTTTGGCTGGGCCGTCCGGGTGGGAGGGAGGTCCAGCTGCCTACCTTGAATGGTGAGACACTACATCCGTCACCTTCTGTCAAAAGCCTTGGTGTCTTACTGGACCCTGTGCTCACAATGGAGGTCCAAGTCTCTGCTGTGAGCAGATCTGCGTTTTTCCATCTATGTCAGGCTAGGCGACTGGCTCCCTTCCTATCTAGGAACAACCTGGCTACGGTGATCCAGGCGACGGACATCTCGAGGCTTGACTACTGTAATGCCCTCTACATTGGCCTTCCTTTGTCAGTGATCCAGAAACTGAAGCTGGTGCAAAATGCGGCGGCTCGTCTTCTTACCAGGGTGCCAGTGAGGTGTCGTATCACCCCAATTCTACAACAGCTGCACTGGCTTCCGATTGAGTACCGGATTACTTTCAAGGTGCTGGTACTAACCTTTAAGGCCTTATATGGTCTGGGGATGGCGTACCTGAGGGCCCACTTATCCCCCTACCAACTCCAGAGATTACTTTGGTCCAAGGATGAAAATTTGCTTGAAGTCCCCAACATCCGGACTTATCATCTGTCCTCTACTAGACAGAGAGCCTTCTCGATCGTGGCCCCTTATTTATGGGATGCCTTGCCAGTTGAAACCCGAACCATCCGAGAGCTACTTGCTTTTCGGAAAGCCTGTAAGACATTTCTTTTCCGACAAGCTTTTGATGGGTGAATAACTTGGGAGTATGTCTGTTTCGCGTTTTTATTGTATTTTAAAGTTGGTTGTATTGTTTTAATCTACTGCTGTAAACCGCTCCGAGCCAAATTGGGAGTGGTGGTATACAAGTCAAATAAAATAAAATAATAAAATAAAATAAAATAAAATATAAATATTGTTTAACTATAAAATATCCTGATGTCAAAGGCAATTGAAAAAGATTGATATTTTTTGAGAGAGACAACAACTTATCTGACGCAGTTGGAAATTTGTGCTACCTCCATCTCAATTTTGTTGCCATAAACACTTCCTGCTTCAGATAAATGGATGGATATATAGATGTGTTTGTGTGTGTTTATGTGTATGTGTGTTATACACACGTATACATATATTTTCAAGACGTGTGGTGTGTTTTTAAAGGGAAAAGATACAGAAACTCATGTGTACAATGGTCTGTTTTATACTTTATGATTACAGCACTTTAACAGCCACGGAATGCTATTTTCCCCACTTTGTTAATGCACTAGAGCTCTCTGGCAGAGAATTTAGAGTGGTATCATAGAGCTATAAATTATGTAGTGTGAAAGAGCTGTTTGAATAATGTGCTGACAGAATGTGTACTGTTGCAAAACACAATGAAGCACACTTTAGTGAAGACAAAAAATTGAGTACGATCCATTAAAAATAGTTCAAAAAGTCATTGCAAAATTGGGGAGTGCTGGTGCTTTGTTTCTAAAGTGTTTCTAAAGTATACTTAGTGAAAATGTTACTATAACGAGATTAATGAAATTTTGATACTATTCATTACAGTCATTGTGCATGTGCATAATTAATTGAAGAAGCTTTAGGGGCTCCTATCTCCCTCATTTTTAATGCTATTGGGGTGAAACGTGCTACCATGGTAGACCACTATTACTACTGTTAGCCCACCAAATTTCAAAACATTTCACTTTTCCATGGAGTTTTGGTGAATTTTCAAAGTTTTTATAAACAACATTTCTTAAATAAAGAAAATCTGTTCCTAGTTTCAAAGTATTATTTCCTGTTTAATTGTGTAGTCCTTACTTTGGAAGTACTGGTTCTACTCCAGAAACTTTGCTTTTGTGGTAGAAACTTCACTAAATTGGTGGGGACTCTACAAAGTAAAATGTGCTAAATATAGGATGATGTCCCCTGTGCAAAGACAAAGTCTTTGCAGGGTAATACACTTTTGCCATGTTTTTATGACAGAGCCAATAAGGAACTGCCATTTATAACCCAGGAACAGAAATCATAGTGTAAAATATTAACAAATTTATTGTTGGGGTTCAGCCTCCGTGTGAACCTGACCCTCAGCCTCCGTGTGAACCTGAACCTAATTCTCTGATTGTATTTCCTGATGCAACTGAACAGGCTACTGAACATGTATTTTTCCCTGATGGTTTGGAAACTGTTGATTCTGAAGGCAGTGGCTTGGAAAGTGAAACTACACATCCTGATGAGAATGTTTCAGAATCAAGCTGTGATAACTCTCCAGAGGAGCTAGCACCTGCCTTTTTTAATGAGGATAGGAAAGGACAGATTTGGAAAAACAGAAGTGAATCACAGAGTCTGCGAAGGTCAAGTAGATTAAAGGAAAAGGAGGCTTCAAAGCCTGGAGGCGTGTCCCGAAACAGTTTCTTTAGTTTTAAGTGTCTCCCCCCCGGGCTGTCTCGTTAGATCAAGCATCGTTTAGACTGAGGCAATACCTTGGCAGATTTCCTGGTTCCCATGGCCTGCATTCCCAGAGGTTTCTAGTTTCCAAGTACGGTTAATGAGATGCTAACAGGTTCCAGGTTTTTATAGTGTTGTTTTTGGAATTTTGATCTAGTTCATAGCTATTCCTGACTGCTGAATTTTACTGTGGCTTTTTGGACTTTGTATTTTCCTCAATTTTGTAACCATTTTTCATCAATAAAAAAGGATTGCTTTTTCCTACAGTCAAGTGTGGTGGGTTAATATCTTATGGTCTTGTTTCCTGATCTGGGTTGCAACATTTATTGGGACTCTGGTTGGCTACAGACCGATCTCCTCCCCTAATTTTCTGATGCTAATGCATACTGGGAAATTTATTTTAGGGCAGAGCCTTTTGAATCCATTGACATAGGGATCCTCTCCTTCCCAAAATGCATTGCTCCCTCTTTTCAATGCTCCTAATGCCGAGAGACTCCATTAAATTCCAGGAGGGGAATGGCAATGCAGGCACTAAGGCAGGCAAGCAGCCTTTTTGGCTTGATGGCTTCGCTTCCTTGCACTGAATATGAAACTGACTTTGGGAACCTTCCGAGATTTACAAAACTCAAAAAAAAAAAGTATAGGGTAAATTTTGATTCTAAAATATTGGGTTTGAGCCACGCAACGCTTCAGATATGGCTTGCGACTTACAAAACTTCCGATTTTCTTATGATTTGTCAAAGGCTTTCATGGCCGGAATCACTGGGTTGTTGTAGGTTTTTTCGGGCTATATGGCCATGTTTTGGAGGCATTCTCTCCTGACATTTCGCCTGCATCTATGGCAAGCATCCTCAGAGGTCTGTAGTGAGGTCTGTTAGAACTAGGAAAAAGGGTTTATATATCTGTGGAAAGACCAGGGTGGGACAAAGGACTCTTGTCATCTGGAGCTTGGTGCGAATGTTTCAACTGACCACCTTGATTAGCATTTGATAGCCTGGCAGTGCCTGGAGCAATCTTTTGTTGTGAGGTGATTAGATGTCCCTGATTGTTTTCCCTCTGCTGTTTTGCTGTTTTGATTTTAGATTTTTTTTTAATACTGGTAGCCAGATTTTGTTCATTTTCATGGTCTTCTCCTTTCCATGTCTGCCTCCTCCGTCGCATGGGCCGCAGCTGGGATATACCCTGGTTCTGTGTGTCAGAAGAAGGAGACTGAGGGAACATCCATACACCACCAGATCCACCTAGGATCTTGTCTTTCATGTCAGATAAATTATACGATGTAACACTATTTTTTCCTGGGTTACAAATGTCGTTTCCTAATTGGTTATTTATTTTGTATCAAAAGCATTGCATAAGTCAGTATAAAGCCATTAAAAATAGAAGGAGTGCAAGTGGCTAAATATCTTTTGACCAAAAACGGGCAATGGCAATGGCATTGTCTGTAGCCTCCAACAATTCTTCCTCTGTACATGAGGCAGGGCATAGTGGACAAGCATACAGATATGGAGTTGTCTGTTCTGTTCCACAGTCACACAAGGTGTGGGATTCTTTTAGGTCGTGCCATTTTGCCAGGTTGTCTTTTGATCTGCCCACTCCACTTCTGAGCCTGTTCAGGGACTTCTAAGTTGCCCACTCATGGTTTGCCCCTGGAGGAAGACCCTCCCTCACGGGGGGCCATCCAGTTGGGATTTCCTGGTCTAGCTGCCCAGAGGGATACCCTTGCTGTTGCTGGAGGGAAGCCAAGAGGAGTGGTAGTTCTCATAAAGCTTTTCCTTGATTTGAGTCTAATGAGCGGAGGCTGGTAGCCATGGAGTGGGTGGCTTTCACAGGGTTCAACCTTATTTCTCTCACATTTAGCAGCAATGCCAGCTAGCTTGTAGAGTTTATCAACAGGTGTAGGTTTAAGACATCCTGTGATTATTCTGCATGTTTCATTCAATCCTAATTGGTTATTTGAGGGTTGAATGAAAAGTAATGCCTCCACCTTCATGACTCCTCAACAGATGGCAGTACTGATATGTGGCAGCTACTGGCTTGTTCAGTAGACTCTCCTCTACAGTTCCATTTTGGCAGGAAGCCTTAGAATTTAATGGTTCTGTTTTTAAAGTGCAAAGTATGGAACCCTGTGCAGACGGTTGGTCTATGTGACAGCAGAAGGAGACTCATCAGAGAATGCAAGCTGTTTATAGTGGTAGTGTTGATGTGAGTACTGTGTGTCATTGGGTAAGTAAGTTTAAAGATGTTGAGGTGGGAACATCTGACTTGTGTGACAAGCAAAGAGTTTTCTTGAGCCATAAGAAAGAAAGATGGAAATCTGTGAGCTAGGAAAAGCTAGAAAACGTAATTTCTCCAAGTTCTGAGGAGTATTTCCACATGGAGATAAGGAGGGACAATTCTGTCAAGCTTCAGCTAGCTGGTTTTGTCCTTAACATATTCTGATATGTGTCTGTTTCACATTATCTTTTCTCACACAAGAATGCACCCATGTTCCCATGTACATGTTTCAAAATGCATGCACATGCAATGGAAATCTTTCTGATATACATGCTCTTCCTGGTACTCTTTGTACATGCACAGACACACTTTTGAATAGATCAAGAGTGTGTGAATTGGATTGTAAAATTGTAAAATTTCTGATCACACACTGTGTTGTCGATTCTATTTCTGAACCAGGCAGGCTCAGATGAAACTATGAGCCCAACATCTTTCTCGCCCATCCCTATTAGTGGTGCAAACTCACCGGTACATTTTCTTTCAAGTCCCAGGTTTATGCAGAGCAACCATACTGTATATATTGTAGTAAATAGGATGTCTGTCAGTCTATCCCCACTAATCATTCCTATAACAGCCTTTGTGTGCCTCATACTTTACCATCTTGAGCATTTGACAGTCTTACCTGCTGTTGAAAATGAAAAGCTTGTTAGAACAAGGCAGTGGTGACCCCTATTCATTACTACATGCATGACTGAAAAATACACTGGGATGCAAGACAGATTTTGAAGAGGTAAGCAAGCACACCAAGCCCTCTGCCGTCATGGATGAATCTTCAGTTTTCCTTTATTTCGCATTCAGGCATTTATCATCTCAACTTCTTTCCTTCATGTATTTTTTTAAAGAATAGCAAATTTTGAAAATGCATGTTAAAATTCTGAGCAGAATTCTCACCAATAGCACAGCTACCCAACATGCAAAGAGAAAAATATGGGAACAAAGCAAACTTATGGCAGTCTCTTGCAGGTGAGTACTTACTTACTTACTTACTTAGGCAATCCCTTGTTGCTAAAAGATGATCGTCTTCCAGATGTGATGTCTTGGCGGTGGGTCTGTAGGTGGCATTTCATTTTTCCTGCCATTCTGTATTTTTGCATTTTGTTTTCCCTCCGTTCATGCCTTTATTTGGCAGCAGTGCTGGTCACAGCTGACCTCCAGTTGGAGCACTCAAGGGCCAGGGCTTCCCAGTTCTCGGTGTCTATGCCACAGTTTTAAGGTTGGCGTTAAGCCCATCTTTTCCTGTCCTCCAACATGGCGGTCGGGTATTCAGATTATGTAGCCAGCGTTGCCTCCGAAAAATCCTTCGAATCTCTTGGGAAGACAGGCGGACAAATGTCAGCGTGCTGGAAGAAGCAAAGACCACCAGCATTGAAGCAATGGTCCTCCACCATCAACTCCGTTGGACTGGCCACGCTGTCCGGATGCCCAACCATCGTCTCCCAAAGCAGTTGCTCTATTCCGGACTCAAGATTGGAAAACAGGTGGAAGGCAGTCCCAGTCGGGGTTGGCTTGACACACCTTCCTCTTGGCACATTTCTCTCTTTCGCTCTCCATTCATGCCTCTTCAAATTCTACAGCACTGCTGGTCACAGCTGACCTCTAGCTGGAGCGCTCAAGGGCCAGGGCTTCCCGGTTCTCAGTGTCTATGCCAGAGTTTTTTAAGGTTGGCTTTGAGCAGGTATTTAAATCTCTTTTCCTGTCCTCCAACATTCTTTTTTCCATTCTTGAGTTCAGAGTACAGCAACTGCTTTGGGAGATGGTGGTCAGGCATCCAGACAACATGTGCAGCTTTTTTTCCGAATGAAGCAGAGAGTGTTTGAGGGCTGGGACATCCGTAGGAATACCAAGGTGTTTGTTTATAAAGCTATTGTCCTCCCAACCCTGCTATACACCTGCGAGACGTGGACAGTCTACAGACGTCACACGCAACTCCTGAAACAATTCCATCAGTGCTGCCTCTGGAAAATCCTGCAAATCTCTTGCGAGGATGGTGGACGGGCATCTGGACAATGTGTCCGGTCCAGCAGAGGTCAGCTATGACCAGCAGTGCTGCAGAATTTGAAGAGGCACGAATGGAGGGTGAAAGAGAGAACTGTACCAAGAGGAAGGTGTGTCAAGCCAACCCTGACCGGGACCGCCTTCCACCTGGAAACCAATGCCCTCACTGCAGGAGAACATGCAGGTCAAGAAGAGGGCTCCACAGTCACCTACGGACCCACCACCAGGACACCGATCTTGGACGACAATCCTACTCGGACAAAGAGAGATCACCTAAGTACTCCTTTGCTGTGAACTAATCTTGTTGTGTTTCAAATAATAATAATAATAATAATAATAATAATAATAATAATAGAAATCCCAGAGGAGGTGGGGTGCCCACAAAGCCCCTGAGCACTTCTCACGGAACCTTAAGGGCTCCCCGGAGCACAATTTGAGAATTGCTGGTCTATTGCATGCTGAAGACTGCAAAATGGTTGCTCAGGTAGATCTGGAGTTATTTCTTCTAATACAGTAGAATTGTTCTTGGAATTATGGGAAATACAATGAGAGATACGGAAACAGCTCATACATACTTCCTTGTCCAGAAGACAATATTGTCCATGACTAGATGAGTGTACTGCTATTTGTACAATTTGAAAATCTAGAAATCTACCCACACACAAGTTTCCTCAGCTAACAGTACATTAGATCCCACAAGTGTGCATGCAGTCAACAGCAGAAATATTTACTTCTGGTTCTTTACAAGCTTTCATGGTCTGGGGTAAATTACTGGAGTTATATTTCACTGTGTTATGTGCGTATCCCTTGCTTTTCCAGACACATAGAGAGTGATACGTTATTGACAGAATTTCATTTTTCTTTGTTATGATTCTGTAATAGCCCAAGTGTGAAAGCGTACAAAGACTTGTTTGTCTCTGCACGTACCACAGTTGAAGTCTACGATTGTGATGTGAACTCGAAATGTTTTCCTTGAAGTTAGATTTGTTTGGAATGCACAAGCGTTTCTCTGGAAGGGGAGCGTGTGTTGTGATACTCTAAATGAAGAACAGCACAGGGAACAGTAAAAGGTCTCTCACCCTTTGTGAGACATTGTGTTTGAACAAGTGTAAAATAATGCCAACTGGAGAAAGCTCATTTTCCGAGAAGAAAGCATAATGGGAACCTCTCTTTGCCAGCCTCTTGAAAGTGGTCCATTTAGTGTGATGCTTATGCTTAACGCGATGCTTATGCTTAGTGTGAAAAAGCAAAGCCATTATTTAAGGATGGCATTTCTTTAAAAGAACCTTACAACCTAATCACTGGGAGAAAGAGCAAAACTGAGTATTGTGTGCCATAATGCTATCCAGCATGGAAGACCTGGGTGAAGCTATTGAGGTCCCTTCTACACTGCCATATAATTCAGATTATCAAAGCCTTTGACTGTGTGGATCATAATAAACTGTGGCAAGTTCTTGATGGTCTGGGGATACCAAGCCACCTTGTCTCTCCCCTGAGGAATCTGTATAAGGACCAAATAGCAACAGTCAGCACTGACCATGGAACAACAGACTAGTTCAAGACTGGGAAAGGCGTATATCAGGGTTGTATCCTCTCCCCCAACCTATTACACTTGTATGCGGAACACATCATGCGATGTGCGGGGCTTGATGAATCCAAGGCCAGGGTGAAAATTTCTGGAAGAAACATTAACAACTTTAGATATGCAGATGATATCACTTTGATGACCAAAAGCGAGGAGGAGCTGAGGAACCTTCTAATCAAGGTGAAAGAAGAAAGCAGAAAAGCTAGGTTGCAGTTAAACATCAAAAAACCAAGATTATGGCAACAAGAATGATTGACAACTGGGAAATAGAAGAAGAAAACGTGGAGGCCGTGAGAGACTTTGTACTTCTAGGTGCAGAGATTACTGCAGATGCAGACTGTGGCCAGGAAATCAGGAGATGCTTACTTCTTGGGAGGAGAGCCATGCTGAACCTTGATAAAATAGTGAAGAGTAGAGACATCACACTGGCAACAAAGATCCGCATAGTTAAAGCAATGGTATTCCCCAAAGTCACCTACAGATGTGAGAGCTGGACCATAAGGAAGGCTGAGCGAAGGAAGAGAGATGCTACTGAACTGTGGTGTTGGAGGAAAGTTCTGAGAGTGCCTTGGACTGCCAGAAGATCCAACCAGTCCATACTTCAAGAAATAAAGTCTGACTGCTCATTGGAGGGAAGGATAGTAGAGGCAAATATTAAGTCCTTTGGCCACATCATGAGAAGTTAGGAAAGCTTAGAGAAGACAATGATGCTGGGGAAAAGGGAAGGAAAAAGGAAGAGGGGCCGACCAAGGGCAAGATGGATGGATGGCATCCTTGAAGTGACTGGCTTGACTCTGAAGTAGCTGGGGGTGGTGATGGTAGACAGGGAGCTCTGGTGTGGGCTGGTCCATGAGATCGGAAATGGCTGAACGAATGAACACTTTTAAACCCCCATGCCTAGACATACCCTACTCTGTACACACCCAGGTTTTTAAAATTTTAATCTACATCTGGCCATGCCATAATGTTTTTTAATTCTTTTGTGTGTTATTGCTTATATGTTCAACGGTATTATTTATATTGTTTTATTTGCTTGCTTGCTTGTTGTTGTATTGTTGTATTTGTCTTTGATGGGCTTGGCCTCATATAAGCCACCCCGAGTCCCTTCGGGGAGATGGTGGCAAGGTATAAATAAAGCATTATTATTATTATTATTATTATTATTATTATTATTATTATTGAAAGGGTCTTTGAGCGAAATTTACAAATACTAAGTAAGGGGCTTTGAATGAAATTAACAGCAAAAGAGAGACATATCCTTTCTCTGACTTAAAAAGAGCAATATGGAAGAAAATGTTTTTAAGAAACAAGATGTGACATGTAGAAGGTACTTCTTACACAGGATGCTTGTGGTTAACTTCAAAGGTTGTGGTAAAGTGCAGAGTATGCATGTACAAGAAGGTACTTTCCATCAAAAGGTCAAGGGAGAGGGGTTGGAAAGAGAGTACTTTCCATGAAAAGAAAATGTTCTCTTTTGTTAAAGGTTAAAAAATTGTTGATGTCAGGCAGTGGTACTTTCCCCTTTTTGTTTACACTGGGCTATAAAGTTTGCAGATTTCAAGGGAAGAGGGCGGCAGTCACTTGAAGGATAGCATTTGCGCATGCTGCCCGGCTGTCCGTCTTCTTCATGAAGAAACTAAAATAAAACCTTGTTTTTTAATCTTTCATTGGGACTGTCTCCTTCCTTTTGTGCTCCTGCGACGTGGACCTAAAAAGACCCAATTTTGGGTCTCTAACATAATTATATTCATTTCTCCTTGCAATGCCCATTCATTTCAATAGAGTTTCTGCAGAAAAAAAGTTTTGACGAGTTGCACTTCGAGTCTGATTCTACTCTACCTAACCAAGGTCAGTGAGTACAATTCTACATTTGCAAGCGCCTCCATAATAAACAGGAGCTAATCCCTTTTCACTGCTCGCGGCCTGTATTTTAAGCAATGGAAAGCTGAAAGAGCCTCCCTTTCCCCCTATAAATCCCCCTGATATGAGTCATTCCAGTATCTAATGGTTGCCTTAATATGTACTTGAGCCAATGGACTGTGCGGATTGGAAGGAAACACTTTTAAATTGAGGGCGAGAGGCCAATTGGTGGCAGAGTCACTTGATGTGCATGCCACAGATTGTAAAATGTTTTCATCCAGCATAAACATGCCGCGATGGAGAGTCTGAAAACAAACTTCTCAACTGGAGCAATCTTAATCATGTTTTCCTGCTGCATGGAGATTAGGCTTTTCTGTAGACTTTACTCTTAAGAAGAAAGCGCGGGATGCAAGAATGTCCCACCGTGGGTTTAAATTAAGGGAAGCCAGGTTGCAGAGATCCTTATCTGCGTTCCTAATTATTCCTGTTACTTTTCAAATGAACTCTGTAGATTTGCCACCCCTGCGCAATAAATTACTTAAAATTCTAATTATATTTTAATAGGCCCTGCAGCATCACAGCTGTACCTAAGGATGCAATGCGTCTTGTTTCAGTGCTGATACACCTGGAGATTTCTAAACACACTTAGGATGCAATGGTCTAAAGCAGGGGTCCTCAAACCTTTTAAACAGAGGGCCAGGTCACAGTCCCTCAAACTTTTGGAGGGCCAGATTATAATTCGAAAAAAAATTATGAATGAATTCCTATGCACACCACATATCTTATTTATAGTGCAAAAAAACTTTAATGCAATACAATAATTAAAATGAAGAACTTATTAGTATTTCAATGGGAAGTGTGGGCCTGCTTTTGGCTGATGAGATAGGATTGTTGTTGTTGTTGTTGTTGTTGTTGTTGTTGTTGTGTGCTTTCAAGACATTTCAGACTTAGGTAGACCCTGAGTGAGGGCCAGGTAAATGACCTTGGAGGACCGTATCCGGCCACCAAGCCTTAGTTTGAGGACCCCTGGTCTAAAGTGTCCCAATTAAGTGGAAAGTTAAGAGAATGGGGGTCTGTCCGAATACCACCTGGAAGAATAACAGCCATCACAAAGAGTTCTGTATGTGGTTTTGGGTTTGTTAACTACCAACAAATATTGGTGAAATTGGGGAAGGGAGAGGGACAATGTTGGTGAGATTGGAACTGATTCGTAAAGGAGACACTTACTTACTTACTTAGGCGATCCCTTGTAGCCCAAGGATGATGGTCCTCCAAAGTCGGTATTCTGGCAGTGGGTCCATAGGTGACTGTGGAGCCCTATTTTTGACCTGCATCTTCTCCCACAGTGAGGACATCGGTTTCCAGATGGAAGGCAGTCCCCAGTTGGAGTTGGCTTGACGCGCCATCCTCTTGGCACCTTCTCTCTTTCACCCTCCATTTGTGCCTCTTCAAATTCTACAGCACTGCTGGTCACAGCTGACCTCCAGCTAGAGTGCTCAAAGTCCAGGGCTTCCCAGTTCTCAGTGGCTATGCAAGAGATTTTAAGGTTGGCTTTGAGTCCATATTTCAATCTCTTTTCCTGCCCACTAACATTCCATTTTCCATTCTTGAGTTCAGAGTAGAGTAATTGCTTTGGGAGATGGTAGTCAGGCATCTGGACAATATGGCCGGTCCAGCAAAGTTGACGGTCCAACAGAGTTCAATGCTGGTGGTCTTTGCTTCTTCCAGCACCCTGACATTTGTCTGCTTGTCTTCCCAAGATTTTTGCAGGATTTTTCAGAGGCAGCACTGATAGAATCGTTCTAGGAGTTGCATGTGATGTTTGTAGATAGTCCACGTCTCGCAGGCGTATAGCAGGGTTGGGAGGACAATAGCTTTATAAACAAGCCTCTTGGTATCCCTATAGATGTCCCGGTCCTCAAACACTCTCTGCTTCATTAAGAAAAACGCTGCACTTCCAGAGCTCAGGCAGTGTTGAAGGAGACACACATGCATGCCTTTCTGAAGTTCTCTCTGTTGGCCATCTCTTTGTGTCATCATTTCAATGCGTTTCTAGGTAATCGGGGCTCACATTCTGAATGGTATGGCCACAATGCATATATGATTGAGTACTGAAACTACACTAACTTATAATAGCATAATAAAAGCAATATATAGTGGAGATTCATTTCTTGTCCTCATTTGACTATGAGACCTGAGAGGGGTTCCTTGTTTTTTGGATGCAACCTTATTGTTCATTCATTGAGTCAGTTCCGACTCTTCGTGACCTCATGCACCAGCCCACGCCAGAGCTCCCTGTCGGCTGTCACCACTCCCAGCTCCTTCAGAGTCAAGCCAGTCACTTCAAGGATCCCATCTATCCATCTTGCCCTTGGAAAGCCCTTCTTCCTTTTTCCTTCCACTTTCCCCAGCATAATTGTCTTCTCTAAGCTTCCTTGTCTTCTCATGATGTGGCCAAAGTACTTCATCTTGGCCTCTACTATTCTTCCCTCCAATGAGCAGTCGGGCTTTATTTCCTGGAGGATGGACTGGTTGGATCTTCTCGCGGTCCAAGGCACTCTCAGCACTTTCCTCCAACACCACAGTTCAAAAGCATCTCTCTTCCTTCGCTCAGCCTTCCCTCAGGTCCAGCTCTCACATCCGTAGGTGACTACGTGGAATACCACTGCTTTTATTATGTGGATTTTTGTTGCCAGTGTGTCTTTAAATAATTTATTTATTTATTTATTTATTTATTTATTTATTTATTTATGACATTTATATGCCACCCTTCTTACCCTGAAGAAGGTGTTGGAAGAAAGTTATCACAGCATACCCCTCAAAAATAATCTACCATATGCACAGATGTTAAGAATCAAACGTAACTGCACCTTACCACAGGACTTCGAACATAACAAGGAAATACTGCAAAATCAGTTTAGAGACAAGGGCTATCCTGAATATGTGATTCATAAGGCTAGCACTAAAGCCTCCAGTGTTCCAAGATCTGCTATACTAGAGGATAAGATCAAACCCAAGGATAACAGAGTAGTATGGCCTCTCACTTTGACCAACCTAGCCACTATCTATGTCCCCTTAGGATCCACCACACCAGAAGACTGTTGGTGAATTTCTCACCTTAAAAGTTGAGCTTGTTTTTGATAATTTGAGTAAGTAGATTGTCTGTATAAATTCTTACAAACTTGTTATAACAAATTGTCCAATTGTAATTGTGTTATTCATGATATGTGTTGTTTGTAGACCCAACCACCTGACGAAGACTCTTGTGAGTCGAAACCGGTAGCAGGTTGGAGTCAATTCATGTGACTACTGGAGTCTACTCACATGTACTCACATGTAATAAAGAAAGGACATTTTCTCCAACGAAGACTTTGCTTTATACTTCAAGAGAAGAACCAATTGTTTCTACTTATGTGTATGTGCAGTTTTTGATATGTGTATTTGTAATACATACATTGAGTTAATTTAGTTATTCTCATATCACCACTATCAGTGGATTTTGGTCTCCACAGTTTCAGGGGAACCCATTTTTCTTTTTGATAAGCCTGGATCTGACCCAGGTTTTTCATTCAAAAGGCTTTCGATAGAGTGATTGCTCTTGACTTCCATTTCTTAACAAGGTAAGGATTTTTTTGTTTTGCTTTTTAAAAATGAACAGAGCAAGTTGGAGAACTCTATTTGTGCTTTAGGACATTTTTAAAAATTCAAGGAACTGATGGAGGACCTTTCAAGACAGGTTTGCTTCCAAAATAGAAATCCTGTACTTCAAGGATGTCTAGAAGTCAGACTCTCCACATTAGAATCCTTTCCTTCCAATCCCAGACTTCTGCGAAAAGTTTCATCGACAAGATTTTTATCTGACATTTCATTTTTAATGAATGCGTAAAAACCAGGTGACTGGTTGGGGGGGAAAAATCAATAGGAGAAATCCATTATCATGTCATCATTTTTACCTTGTAATGATATTGATCCGAACATTTGTAGAGCAATTAAATTACCTACTTAGTGGAAAATTTAGTTGCGGGGGGGGGGGGGGGGGTCATCAAATTAAGTTTGTCAGGTATGTTAATTACAGTTCATAATAAGATTAATCTGAATATGCAATTGAGATCCATTGCAATTCTTCTCTCAACTTCGAATCGTGATAATAGAGTTGGTTTTAAAACTGCCGAGAAGGATGTAAGGATTAATTAAGAGAGAAGACATCTGGGGAACCGAGAGCGAGGTACCACCGTTTTCGAAAAACCAAACGGGGTCAGAAAGTTGAAGCTAATATGCATGCGCCTAAACACTAATTGCAGCTAAATAAAACAAAATACCAAGAGCCACAGGAGAATTGGTCTCTTCTAATGCCCCGAGGTGATGAAATGTTGATAAACAATTGCTAGCTTTGTATGCAAAAGGAGCAAAACGGCAGCCGAAATGCAAGCGAACAAACTCCAAAGAGATTTGCAACATTATGCAGAAGCAAACCCAGGTGAAGATAAGCTGGATGCTATCAGTTCATCGTGACCTCCTTTCTGAGCAGCAACCCAGAAGAATTATTAGAGCCACTGGGACAAACTAGACCTCAACACAAAGTTGATGCTTAGGCCTATAATTTTGAACCAAAGACTCCCTGATCTGTCACTTTTCAAACTACAAAAAAGGAGATTCCACCTGAACATTAGGAAGAACTTCCTGACTGTGAGAGCTGTTCAGTAGGCTTGGGTAACCACTGAAAAATTTGGTTCTAAACTAGTTTCGTTTTTAGGGGGGCCCTTGCATTTAATTTTTTTAAAGAATTCTGAAATTTTCCTTTAAAAAAGTTCGAAATATACGAAATTTCGTAAAATGACGAATCGATTCGTTAATGGCGGACGCGATTGCGCAATATGCTAAAAAACCCTCCAAATGGGACAGGGGGAACTTCTGAAGCTTCCCTCTCCCTCTGTTGTTGACTGTTGGTGTGATAATTTATTTTTTTATCACTGATAAAACAAACAACAACTATAAAACTTGCACCAGACATAACGGAAATAATTACGAAACAATTTCGAAACAATTTTGAACCAATTACGAAACAATTACGAAACAATACGAAATAAATTGGAAAAATTGTTTTGATTTTTAATTACTCCTCACAGTAGTCCTGCATGGCTCAATATTGGATCGTAAGCTAATTTAAATACGAATTAATAACGAATTATGAAATTAACGAACGAAACCGCCCAAGCCTACTGTTCAGCAGTTGAACTCTCTGCCCTGGACTGTGGTGGAGACTCCTTCTTTGGAGGGTTTTAAACAGAGGCTGGATGGCTATCTGTCGGGGGTGTTTTGAATGCAATTTTTCTGCTTCTTGGCAGAATGGGGTTGGACTAGATGGCCCATGAGGTCTCTTCCAACTCTAGGATTCTAGGATTCTACTAGCTGTACCTGTCATTTGTTGCTGTGGCCAACCTTCCCTCCCTCTTTCTCTCCTTTCTTTCTCTCCTTCCTTCACTCCCTCTCTCCTTCCTTCCCTTATTTTTCTTCTCTCCTTCCTTCCTTCTCTATCTCTTTCCTCCCTTCCTTCCTCCCTTTTTGTTTTCCTTCTCCTTTCTCTCCTTCCTTCCTTCGCTTTTTGCTTCCATCCTTCCTTGTCTCTTTCCTTCTTTCCTTCGCTCCCTCTTTCCTTCCTTTTCTTCCCTTTTTCTTTTCCTTCCTCTTTGTCTCCTTTTCTTCCTTCTCTACCTCTCTCCTTCCTTCCTTCCCTTATTTTCTTTCCATCTCTCCGTCCTTCCTTCTCTACCTCTTTCCTTCCTTCCTCTCTTTTTGTTTTCCTTCTCCTTTCTCTCCTTCCTTCCTTCACTTTATGCTTCCATCCTTCCTTGTCTCTTTCCTTCTTTCCTTCGCTCCCTCTTTCCTTCCTTTTCTTCCTCTTTTCTTTTCCTTTCTCTTTGTCTCCTTTTCTTCCTTCTCTACCTCTTTCCTTCCTTCCTTCCCTGATTTTCTTTCCTTCTTTCCTTCCTTCCGTCTCTACCTCTTTCCTTCCTTCTTCCCTTTTTGTTTTCCTTCTCCTTCCTTCCTTCCTTCCTTCCTTCCTTCCTTCCTTCCTTCCTTCCTTCCTTCGCTTTTTGCTTCCATCCTTCCTTGTCTCTTTCCTTCTTTCCTTCGCTCCCTCTTTCCTTCCTTTTCTTCCCTTTTTCTTTTCCTTCCTCTTTGTCTCATTTTCACCCTACTCTACTCTTTCCTTCCTTCCTTCTCTGATTTTCTTACCTTCTTTCCTTCCTTCTCTACCTCTTTCCTACCTCCCTCCCTTTTTGTTTTCCTTCTCCTTTCTCTCCTTCCTTCCTTTGCTTTTTGCTTCCATCCTTCCTTCTGTCTTTTCTTCCTTCCTTCGCTCCCTCTTTCCTTCCTTTTTCCCATTTTTTCGTTCCTTCTCTCCTTCCTTCTCTACCTCTTTCCTTCCTCCCTAACATTTTGTTTTCCTTCTCCTTTCTCTCTTTCCTTTCGCTTTTTGCTTCCATCCTTCCTTCTCTCTTTCCTTCTTTCCTTCGCTCCCTTTTTCCTTCCTCTTCTTCCCTTTTTTCTTTCCTTCTCTCTTTCCTTCCTTCTCTACCTCTTTCTTTCCTTCCTCTCTTTTTTTTCCATCTCCTTTCTCTACTTTTCTTCCTTCTCTACCTGTTTGCTTCCTTCCTTCTCTCTTTCCTTCTTTCTTTCCCTCCCTCTTACTCTTTCTTTCTCCTCTTCCTTCACTCCCACTTCCTTTTTATGTATCGTCATTTAGCTTTTCTGGGTTTTTTAGTCCTTTCCGCTGTGTTTCTCAGTGTTTTTATGAGTGATGGTCACTTGTTGGCCTGATATCTGTATTGTGTCCAAATTTGGTGTCAATTCATCCAGTGATTTTTGAGTTATGTGAATCCCACAAGTGAACATTACATTTTTATTTATATAGATGATTTTATGAGGTCGGATACCGTTGACTCTATCTGTGAAAGCGAAAGATGAATTCTAACACACACAAAGTTAATTTAGACTGTGAAAGTTCTTTTGTGAAAGAGCTTGTCACTCAAAACAAATACTATATTTCAAACTAAGAATATTCATGAAATTGATTGCATATATTAAAATGAGAAGAAGGGAAATAGGCCAGGCTTGTTCAGGCAGCGGCCCTTCCAATGGCAGTCCGTAGGAGTTAAGCACAGACTTCGGAGCGTCTCATTTATCTTTGCTTGTCAATGCGGTCACTTGAATGATCCATGGCAGAGAAAACAAGATGTGAGGAACTGCTGTCTGCCCTAAGAAGGATTCATTCACAGATGCCTACTGTTATAAGAGGTGTACTTAAGCTTACCTTCAAGGCTGAAAGCATGCAAGATAGATTCCTGCTCAAAGAAGTGAACGCTCTTTGGGAAAACTAACGTGTAAGGTGAAATACTATCATGTGTAATGAGGAATAATAAACTCAGCATTGTGAGGATATTGTAGGATAAACATACATCAGCTGTGACCCAACAAACCAAATGCAACCCTTGATTTAAGTATGGTCATGGTCTTACTTACTTAGGCGATCCCTCGTAGTCACCCTGGCGATGGGTCTGTAGGTGACTGTGGAGCCCTATTCTTGATCTGCCTCGTCTCCCGCAGTGAGGGCATTGGTTTCCAGGTGGAAGGTGGTCCCAGTCGGGGTTGGCTTGACGCACCTTCTCTCTTTCACCCTCCATTCATGCCTCTTCAAATTATACAGCACTGCTGGTCACAGCTGACCTCTAACTGGAGCGCTCAAGGGCCAGGGCTTCCTAGTTCTCAGTGTCTATGCCAGAGTTTTAAAGGTTGGCTTTGAGCCCATCTTTCAATCTCTTTTCCTGTCCTCCAAAAATCAGTTTTCCGTTCTTGAGTTCAGAATAGAGCTACTGCTTTGGGAGACAGTGGTCAGGCATTTGGACAACATGGCCAGTCCAGTTGATGGTGGAGGACCATCGCTTCAATGCTGCTGGGCTTTGCTTCTTCCAGTATACTGACATTTGTCAGTATACCAAGAGACTATGCCAAGAGATTTCCAGGATTTTCCGGAGGCAGCACTGATGGAATTGTTCCAGGAGTTGCATGTGACGTCTGTAGACTGTCTACATCTTGCAGGCGTAGAGCAGGGTTGGGAGGGGAATAGCATTATAAACAAGCACCTTGGTATCCCTACGGATGTCCCAGTCCTCAAACACTCTCTGTTCATTTGGAAAAATGCTGCACTCGCAGAGCTCAGGCGGTGTTGTATTTCAGTTTCAATGTTGATTTTGGTGGAGAGGTGGCTGCCAAGGTAGCGGAAATAGTCAACATTTTCTAATATTACACCATTAAGCTGTATTTCTGGCATTGAAGAGGGATTGGTCATGGTCATCTAGATGTTTACCACAGCTCTGCCTTGAGTTCCAGGTAGACAATTATTATTTTAATGACACAAAAACACAGCATGACACAACAAACTACATATATATGCTGGATTTCGTATCACAAGTTGATCACTTCCCAAGTGTTTAGAGCTATGTGATGTATTTTAGAATGATGTGCACAGATCCAACTAAGGTGGCCTTTTGCAGCTGACACATCATGATTTTGTCAATGTTTATTGTTTCCAAATGCCAGCTGAGGTCTTTTGGCATGGCACCCAGTGTGCTGATGACCACTGGGACCACCTGGACTGATTTATGCCAGAGCCTTTTCAGTTCGATTTTGAGGTCCTGATAACGGCTGAGTTTTCCCTGTTGTTTTTCCTCAATGTGACTGTCACCTGGTATGGCAACATCAATAATCCAAACTTTTTTCTTTTCCACCACCTTGTCGTAGTGGGGGGCTTAACTGCTCAAGGATGCTTCATAATACCAACCTTCATAATGCCATGACCCCATAATACAGTTCCTCATGTTATGGTGACCCCCAACAATAAAATTATTTTTGTTGCTACGTCATAATTGTAATTTTGCTATTGTTATGAATCGTAATGTTAATATCTGATATGCAGAATGTATTTTCATTCCCAGGACCAAATTTGACACAAATACCAGAATATTGGGGATAGGTGGGTGGGTGGGCTATTTTGTCATTTGGGAGTTGTCGTTGCTGGGATTTATAGTTCACCTAAAATCAAAGAGCATTCTGAACTCCGCAAATGATAGAGTTGAACCAAACTTGGCACACAGAACTCCCATGACCAAGAGAAAATACTGGAAGGGTTTGGTGGACATTGACCTTGAGTTTTGGAGTTGTAGTTCACCTACATCCAAAGAACCCTGTGGACTCAAACAATGATGGATCTGGATCAAAATGGACATGAATGCTCAATAATGTGAACACTAGTGGAGTTTGAGGAAAAGAGACTTGACATCTGGGAGTTGTAGTTCCTGGGATTTATAGTTCACCTCCAATCAATGAGCATTTTGAACCCCACCAATTATAAAATTGGGCCAAACTCCCCACACAGAACCCCCCTGACCAACAAAAGTACTGTGTTTTTTGATGGTCTTTGGCAACCCCTCTGACACCCCCTCACAACCCCCCCACGGGTCCCGACCCCCAGGTTGAGAAAAACTGGTTTAGAGCTTTATAGCTGTTAATCTGCACCTTGTAATGGGGCTGGAAACTTATCGTCAGCCAGTGGAGCTGTTTAAATAGGAGGGTTGACCAATCTCTGCAACTTGCTCCAGTTAACAATCTGGCCGCCAACCTTTGCACCAGCTGTAGTTTCTGAACGGTCTTCAAGGGCAGCCCTATATTGACAAGCTGGAATGGAATGCATTACAGTAGGCTAATCCTGAGGTAACCAAGGCATGGACCACCATGGTCAGATAAGACTTCTCGAGGTACGGTCGCAGCTGGCGCACAAGTCTTAAGTGTGCAAAGGCCCTCCCGGCCACCACCAACACCTGAGTATCAAGCATCAGTGCTGAATAGAACCATTTGACACATTAGAGAGATGGGCCGAAACTAACAAAATGAAGTTCAACAGTGACAAATGCAAGATACTCCACTTTGGCAGGAAAAACGAAATGCAAAGATACAAAATGGGGGATGCCTGGCTTGAGAGCAGTACGTGTGGAAAAGATCTTGGAGTCCTCATGGACAACAAGTTAAACATGAGCCAACAATGTGATGTGGCGGCAAAAAAAAGCCAATGGGATTTTGGCCTGCATCAACAGGAGCATAGTGTCTAGATCTAAGGAAGTAATGCTACCCCTCTATTCTGCTTTGGTTAGACCACACCTGGAATATTGTGTCCAATTCTGGGCACCACAATTCAAGAGAGATATTGACAAGCTGGAATGTGTCCAGAGGAGAGCGACTAAAATGATAAAAGGTCTGGAGAACAAGCCCTATGAGGAGCGGCTTAAGGAGCTGAGCATGTTTAGCCTAAAGAAGAGAAGGCTGAGAGGAGATATGAGAGCCATGTATAAATATGTGAGAGGAAGCCACAAGGAGGAGAGAACAAGCTTGTTTACTGCTTCCATGGAGATTAGGATGCGGAACAATGGGTTCAAACAAGAAAGGAGATTCCATCTGAACACGAGGAAGAACTTCCTGACTGTGAGAGCCGTTCAGCAGTGGAACTCTCTGCCCCGGAGTGTGGTGGAGGCTCCTTCTTTGGAAGCTTTTAAGCAGAGGCTGGATGGCCATCTGTCAGGGGTGATTTGAATGCAACATTCCTGCTTCTTGGCAGAATGGGGTTGGACTGGATGGCCCAGGAGGTCTCTTCCAACTCTTTGATTCTATGATTTTCGAGAGTAGCTTCCTTTCTTAATCAAGCAGTTAAATGGATTTCATCCCACGACCCCCTCTCTCCCCCTCCCTATTTCTTTTCCCCATTTTGCCTGGTTTACAAAGTGAATTGGGGTCAAGAGCCACCCCAGGTGAGTGATGAATCCTAGCGACGTGACGGCTCCCGTTTGCTGCTCTAATGAATGTCATCATTTACATGAATTCATCTTCTCCTTCCTCCCAGAAAGGAGATGCAGAAAAGTTCTGGGGCCTCCGCATCGGTCTCTCACTCCGTAATTAAGTCTGCACAGATACTGATGTGTTTTTCGTCAGATATTATCCAAGTCTTGATAAAGAACCCAAATTATTCACATAATTTATCATCGTGGCTATCTTGAATACTAATAAGCCAGCGCCTTGATTAGAATTGTCAAAAGGCGTTCCTCCTGCTGTCCTCCCGGAGAACATTATTTTTTTCTGACAGATGCTGCCTTTCATATCAATGACAAAAGGATTTCTCATGCTTCATTCTTTGTACTTTCCCCCTGGCCCCCAAGTAACACAACACAACGAAAGTGTCTTTTAGCCTCTCTTATTCTTCACGGGCTACATTTTGATAAGGAGGGGAAGGTCTCTTATTCATATGTTCACACTCTTACAAAGTGAGTTAAGTGAGTTTGTAAAAAGATGCCTCCAAAAAGACAAAGGATAAAGCAAGTGGACTCTTCCACTCTCCTCCTAAACATGAAAAAACATGGCTCTATTTATTGTCGAAGGCTTCCATGGCTGGAATCACTAGGTTCTTGTGGGTTTTTTCGGGCTATATGGCCATGTTCTAGAGCAGTGGTTCTCAACCTTCCTAATGTTGTGACCCCTTAATACAGTCCCTCATGTGGTGGTGACCCCCAACCATAATATTGTTTTCGTTGCTACTTCATTTATTTATTTATTTACAGTTCTTATATTCCGCCCTTCTCACCCCGCAGGGGACTCAGGGTGGATTACAGTAAACACATATATGGCAAACATTCAATGCCAGTTTGACAAACAACATTTAACAGACAAAGGCTATTTAACTTTTTTTCTGGCCGCCGGGGGAGCTGCTGCTTTTCATCGTCCATCAACGACACCGATGAAGTTCTTCCGCATTCCACATTCCCCGGAGTCTTCTTTCTTTATGGCCTCATAAATTAGTTAAATTTAGCCTCCCACACAAGGTGGTCCCTTATTTTCCTACTTGACAGATGCAACTGTCTTTTGGGTTGCAAAGGTCGACAACGGGCTACACAATGGCTGGACAATGGCTGGACACCCACTCCAGCCCGGGCTGGCTTCGAACTCATGACCTTTTGGTCAGAGTGATCTTAATGCAGCTGACACTCAGCCAGCTGCGCCACAATCCCTACAATTACTACTGTTATAAACCATAATGTAAATATCTGATATGCAGGATGCATTTTCATTCACTGGACCAAACTGGGCACAAATACCCAATACACCCAAATGTGAATGCTAGTGGGGTTGGAGGGAGGATTGATTTTGTAATTTGGGAGTTGTAGTTGCTGGGATTTATAGTTCACTTATAATCAAAGAGCATTCTGAACTCCACCAGCAATGGATTTGAACCAAACTTGGCTCCCATGACCAATGGAAAACACTGGAAGGGTTTGATGGGTATTGACCTTGAGTTTGGGAGTTGTAGTTCACCTATATCCAGAGAGCACTGTGGACTCATGCAATGGTAGATCTGGACCAAACTTGGCACGAATACTCAATATGCCCAAATGTGAACACTGGTGAGTCTGGGGGAAATACATGACATTTGGGAGTTGTAGTTGCTGGGATTTATAGAACATTACAATCAAAGAACATTCTGAACTCCACCAATGATAGAATTGGCTCAAACTTCCCACATGGAATCCCCATGACCATCAGAAAATACTGTGTTTTCTTATGGTATTTGGTGACCCCTCTGACACCCCCTTGTAGAGAAACACTGTTCTAGAGGCATTTTCTTCTGACGTTTCACCTGCATCTATGGCAAGCATCCTCAGAGGTAGTGAGGTCTGTTAGAACTAGGAAAATGGGTTTATATATCTGTGGAATGACTGGGGTGGGACAAAGGACTCTTGTCTGTTGGAGCTAGGTGTGAATGTTTCAGCTGATCACCTTGATTAGCATTCAATGGCTTGGAAGGGCCTGGGGGGAATCTTTTGTTGAGAGTGATTTTATGTGCCTGTTTGTTTCCCCTCTGCTGTTTTGCTGTTGTAATTTTAGAGTTTTTTTTAATACTGGTAGCCAGATTTTGTTCATTTTCATGGTCTCCTCTTTTCTGTTGAAAATGCTTGTGGATTTCAATGGCTTCTTTGTGTAGTCTCACATGGTGGTTGTTGGTGTGGTCCAGCATTTCCGTGTTCTCAAATAATATGCTGTGTCCAGGCTGGTTCATCAGGTGCTCTGCTATGGCTGACTTCTCTGGTTGAAGTACATCTTAACACCTCTCAACAAAAGATTTCCCCCGGGCTCAGCCAGGCCTTCAAATGCTAATGAAGGTGATCAGTTGAAACATTCACACCTAGCTCCAGCAGAGAAGAGCTCTTTGCCCCACCATAGTCATTCCACAGATATATAAACCCAATTTCCTATTTCCAACAGACCTCACTACCTCTGAGGATGTTTGCCATAGATGCAGATGAAACGTCAGGAGAAAATGCCACCTAGAACATGGCCATATAGCCCAAAAAAACTCACAAGAACCTATGGCTCTATTTATCTATTTATCTCCTAAGAGGGTATGGTGGAACCTCAAGGCTGTAGGCATCAAAAGTAAGATCCTGTCTCAACACCCTGAGGGCCCATCCAGACAGTACCTTTATTGCGGTATCTACCACAATAAAAGAAGGGTTGTCCAGACAATGTTCTGGACAGTCCCGAAAACCCTGGTTTGTAGCAAATTAATTAGATAGTGGATTTACTCCGCACCATCTTGGAAGGTGCAGGATAATAATAATAATAATAATTATTATTATTATCATCATCATCATTATAATTTAATATATTTATATACCGCCCTGTTCCGTCTTCCAGGAACATGGTTTATATTACCTTTTAGCTGCACGGTAGAATCATAGAATCAAAGAGTTGGAAGAGACCTCATGGGCCATCCAGTCCAACCCCATTCTGCCAAGAAGCAGGAATATTGCATTCAAATCACCCCTGACAGATGGCCATCCAGCCTCTGCTTAAAAGCTTCCAAAGAAGGAGCCTCCACCACACTCTGGGGCAGAGAGTTCCACTGCTGAATGGCTCTCACAGTCAGGAAGTTCTTCCTCATGTTCAGATGGAATCTCCTCTCTTGTAGTTTGAAGCCATTGTTCCGAGTCCTAGTCTCCAAAGAAGCAGAAAACAAGCTTGCTCCCTCCTCCCTGTGGCTTCCTCTCACATATTTATACATGGCTATCATATCTCCTCTCAGCCTTCTCTTCTTCAGGCTAAACATGCCCAGTTCCCTAAGCCGGTCCTCATAGGGCTTGTTCTCCAGACCCTTGATCATTTTAGTCGCCCTCCTCTGGACACATTCCAGCTTGTCAATATCTCTCTTGAATTGTGGTGCCCAGAATTGGACACAATATTCCAGATGTGGTCTAACCAAAGCAGAATAGAGCATGGGGAGCATTACTTCCTTAGATCTAGACACCACGGAAAAATTTGTTTCTAAACTCGATTCGTTTTTAGGGGGTTTTTGCGTTTTGTTTTTTAAAAGAATTCCGAATTTTTTCTTTAAAAAAGTTCGATATTTACGAAATTTCAGAAATTACGAAACAATTTCAAAGCAATAACAATTACGCGATTGCGCAATACGCTAAAAAAACCCTCCAAATGGGACAGGGGGAACTTCTGAAGCTTCCCTCTCCCTCTGTTGTTGACTGTTGGTGTGATAATTAATTTTTTGATCACTGATAATACAAACAACAACTATAAAATTTGCACCAGACATACGGAAATAATAACGAAATAATAACCAAACAATTTTAAAACAATTACGAAACAATTACGAAATAAATTTTAAAAATTCATTTCGATTTTTAGTTGCTCCTGAATGGTCCAATATCGGATTGTAAGCCACTTTAAATACGAATTATTAACGAATTACGAAATTAACGAACGAAACCGCCCAGCCCTACTGCACGGAATAGTTTAAAGAACTACGATTAGTAGAAGGTACTTTTAACACTGTCAGGGGGGACATATCTCACATCCCACCTGCTGACACCACTTTAAAGGATCGTTGTATTATATCTCACGAATAAAACCACGCCGCTGACCACCACTTTAAAGAATCACATTTACTGATCCCACAGCTGTACACCAGTTTAAAAAGGAATATGATTCTTGGCACAGAACATTTATATGTGTAGGAGGTAACGTATATGTATGTTGTAGATTCGCTGCCACCACCTAAAATACTTTAGGATATTTGAGGGTGATTCCCTGAGGTAAACTTCTTCCTGCCCACCAGCTCTCCCTTAGCTCCTTAAGATGACTGTGATGCAAAGATGTTAAAACAGATAGAAATATTGTCACAGGAATGAATCACTACTGAGGCTTCTTTAAAAGTTGAATTAGAAGCAATGTTTATTGATAAAATTGAACAAACAACTATCTTCTTTCATGAGGTACACAAGCTTGAATGGTTCCTGAGGCACAATAATCTTGATGGTTTCTTTAAACAGGTTGCTTAACTTAGATACGAGCAACACTCCTCACTCTACAATAACACCGTAGCAGTGAGTTCCCCAGACTAACCTACTCAGGTTGTCCCCAGAGCAATTAGCTACACTCTAAGCAGAGTCCTCTATAAGCTAATCTACTCTAACCCAGAGAGCAAACCACTTGTGTAAAAACCCACTCAAGCACCCAGGCGACTACTTTGACCATCCTGGCCAAATAATGCAGCCTTGCCTGTCACAAAAGCTCTCTGTCAGAAAAATCTAAGCTCCCAAAAATACCTCTCTTCTCTTCTGTTCCCAAAATCAATCTCTCTTCTTTCTGTGAAGCTGACATTTTTCCCTCTCTGGGCCAAACTCCTCCTATCTGTCCTAACCAATCAAAAGAAAGCTTCAGCTCCTCCTCTCTTCTAACTTTACCCTCTCAAGATGTCTGCTTCCTTTGTTAACACTCCCAAAATGGAGTTCTGCCTACTAATATTCCAGGCTTCTCTTTTGGCCTACAAGGTAAGAATAATTACAGATAGCATTCCTTTGCATTTTCCCAGGGTTGCTACAGACCCAGCAGCACCTTGTAAGTTAAACAGTATCAGAGTCTGGGAAGCCAGCCTGCAGGCCCTCTGCAGTTATTGGTTTAGAAAGTATCTCTTTGGGTTGGAGTCCGCCCTTTTTCCTGGGGTTGAGATCTCCATTTTGGAATCTCCCCTGCCTCCTTCAGTAGAGAAAAGAGCCTCAGATGTGCTATTGGTCAGGCAGGGAGCTCTGAAAAACCCATTGTGAGTACAATTGAGATAGATAGATAGAATAGGAATTGAGTAATTAAGAAATTGAGTTATAGATAGATATTGAGTTATAGAGATAGATAGATATTAAGATATTGATATAGTAATTGAGTTATTGAGAAATAGAGAGAAATAGTTATTGAGTACTTCATCTCCAAAACTGACCTTGTGGGAAGACCTGTTCTTTCTAACCATAGCAGCTCAGGGTTAGGGTGGAATATCTCAGGATTTTTTCCACCATTTGGAGAAAAGTTACCTCAGTAATTGAAGAAAAGGGAAAGAAAGAACATCTCTATGGTTTCTCAAATTGACTGTTTGTGTTGTAACTTTATCAAGCTGTGCCAAGTCTGCCAAGGACTTTGGAAACAAACATTTTGTTGATGTTCATATCTTGACTAGCAATCAGTTGCTGAAAATATTGAATTATTGCTTCAAAGAAAGACCCCCAGCAGTTCGCCCAGATAAAGAGAGAAGCACATCTTAGTTTTACCGCTATAGCGTCTGGGTGTGACGGCACACGCCCCTCTTAGCTCAGAGGCTACTCGGAGCAGTTCACAAATTGGCAACAATTCGATGCCTCAACAATTATAACAAGTAAAAACAATCAAGAAATTATGTTAAAAACAATAGTATCTATATAAATAAAAATGTAATGTTCATTTGTGGATTAATAGAACTCAAAAAGCACTGGAGGAATTGACACCAAATTTGGACACAAGACACCTAACAATCCAATGTATGTCCTTCACTCAAAAAATGGATTTTGTCATTTGGGAGTTGTAGTTGCTGGGATTTATAGTTCACTTACAATCAAAGAGCATTCTGAACCCCACCAACAATGGAATTGAACCAAACCTGGCACACAGTTCTCCCATGACCGACAGAAAATATTGGAAGGGTTTGGTGGGCAGTGTCCTTTGGTTTTGGAGTTGTAGTTCACCTACATCCAGAGAGCACTATGGACTCAAATAATGATAGATCTGGACCAAACTCTATACAAATACTCAATATGCCCAAATATGAACACTGATAGAGTTTGGGGAAAATAGAATCTTGACATTTGGGAGTTGTAGTTGCTGGGATTTGTAGTTTACATACAATCACAGAGCATTCTGAACCCCACCAACGATAGAATTGGGCCAAATCTCCCACACAGAACTCCCATGACCACCAGAGTGGACCACAGCAATATGTGGCAGGGGACGGCTAGTATGATATAAAAAACAAAAAAAAAACATACAAAGCCTTAAAACATTATTGTGAGCGTCTCCATGTTAAGTAGTTATCAAGTTGTTCCATAATTCCATTTAGCTATGCCATATTTGGGAAGGCCTGCTCAAAAAGCCAGGTTTTCACTTTTTTTTTTTGAAAAGTCAGGAGGGAGGGAGCCAATCTTATATCTCTAGTCAGGGTGTTCCACATTCAGATAGGTAAGTTGGACTGAAACCGTGTATGGTTTTATAGGCTAAAGCCAGCACTTTGAATTGTGCCCAGCAGCAAAGTGGATAAACCCATTATTTCCACTTCTGGACTGCAGAATACTGCAGTCTGGACAGTATTCCCACAGTTTACCGGGCTAAATAAACCCCGTAAACTGTGGGAATACCTGCCCTGAATACCTGAATAACTGTGGGAATACCCCCTGAAGCTCCAGACCCCTTAGAAAAGTCATGAAAACTTACACGGCCTCCATTACATGCTTCGGAAAGCTCCCTCGGCACATAGAAATGATGCACCAGGAGAACGTGAGGGGGGGGGGCATCATTTCTACACACTGGGAGAGCTAGCCAAAGCCTGTAATGGAGGCCAGGTAAGTTTTCATTACCTTTCTAAGGGGTCTGGGGACTTCGGGGGGTGGGGGTGGGGTAGGGCCTCCAGACATTCTCCCAGGCTAGTCCTGAGATAATGTTTGGACACCCACCTCAGAAAATGCACACTTTTTGGGGTGGGTGTGGACAGACCTCCCAGGTAAATCCACATCTTTAAAACTATATACCTTCTGTTTGTTTGATTGATTGATTTACTATATTTGTACCACTTTTCTCAGCCCTCAGGGCGACTCAGAGTGGTTAACAAAGCAAATACAATACTTAAACATGATAAAAACAGTTAAAAACAAGTTAAAAAATAACATTATAACAATCAATAAAAATCGTAACATCTCATCTTGTCTCATACCAAAAAAGGGAAATGCGAAAGACTGCTCCAAATTCCGTACAGTGGCCCTTATTTCTCATGCCAGTAAGGTAATGCTCAAGATCCTGCAAGGAAGACTCCAGCAAGACATGGAGCGAGAGCTGCCAGACGTTCAAGCTGGGTTTAGAAAAGGCAGAGGAACGAGAGACCAGATTGCCAATATCCGCTGGAGAATGGAGAAAAGCAGGGAGTTTCAGAAAAACATCTACTTCTGCTTCATTGACTATTCTAAGGACTTTGACTGTGTGGATCATCATAAATTGTGGCAAGTTCTTAGTGGGATGGGCATAGCAAGCCACCTTGTCTCTCTCTTGTGGAATCTGTACAAGGACCAAGTAGCAACAGTCAGAACTGACCACGGAACAACAGACTGGTTCAAGATTGGGAAAGGCGTACGGCAAGGCTGCATCCTCTCCCCGAACCTATTCAACTTGTATGCAGAACACATCATGCGAGGATGTGCGGGGCTGGATGAATGCAAAGCTGGGGTGAAAATTGCTGGAAGAAACATTAACAACCTCAGATATGCAGATGACACCACTCTGATGGCCGAAAGCGAGGTGGAGCTGAGGAGCCTTCTAATCAAGGTAAAAGAAGAAAGCGCAAAAGCCGGGTTGCAGCTCAACATCAAAAAAACCAAGATTATGGCAACAAGAATGATTGACAACTGGAAAATAGAGGGAGAAACCGTGGAGGCCGTGACAGGGTTTGTATTTCTAGGCGCGAAGATTGCTGCAGATGCAGACTGTGGCCAGGAAATCAGGAGACACTTCTCGGGGGAGAGCAATGTCCAATCTCGATAAAATAGTAAAGAGTAGAAACATCAGACTGGCAACAAAGATCCATTGCCTAGTCCAAGCCATGGTCTTCCCTGTAGTAACCTACGGATGTGAGAGCTGGACCTTAGGGAAGGCTGAGCGAAGGAAGATCGATGCTTTTGAGCTGTGGTGTTGGAGGAAAGTTCTGAGAGTGCCTTGGACTGCGAGAAGATCCAACCAGTCCATCCTCCAGGAAATCAAGCCCGACTGCTCACTGGAGGGAAAGATACTAGAGACAAAGTTGAAGTCCTTTGGCCACATCATGAGGAGACAGCAAAGCCTAGAGAAGACAATTATGCTGGGGAAAGTGGAAGGCAAAAGGAAGAGGGGCCGACCAAGGGCAAGATGGATGGATGGTATCCTTCAAGTGACTGGCTTGACTCTGAAGGAGCTGGGGGTGGTGACAGCCAATGGGGAGCTCTGGCGTGTGCTGGTCCATGAGGTCAAGAAGATTCGGAAGCGACTGCACAAATAAACAACATTTTTTTGAAATGCATACTTTGAGCATAGCGTAAGTTATGTGCAATGCTGGGCTTTCTGCACATAAAGCACACCACTGTCTTCTGATGCCTCAAGTGCATTGAGAATCTAGTTGTGAATCAATTCACCCATTGCATCTGCTTTGTGGTAATTTTGATCTTCCATAGGATTGTTGGCACACTTGAAGGAACATCTACAGCGGTTGTCACGCTTGTTGCTGCCGTTCTTTGGGATTTTCCTACCCAGGCCCCCGTTTTAAAACTTTCCTCCCTAACTCATGTTTCCCGTGTTCTACACTTGATCTGAGTGATGTTTCCTCATGGAGCAGGTTGCTCCCGTCCTCCTTCCGACGGAGAGATGCCAATAAGAACAACGCATGGAGACAACGGTCAAACCGGATAACATCGCATGGAATGCTCGGAATATAATGGATGTATTCTTCTTCCTCCCCTCCTCGTTTTTGTCTCCCTAATGCATTGTGAAGCTTTCCTTTCCCTCAACCCCAGCTCTACCAGGCCCTGTCCTTCTGTCTTTCAGAGTTAACTTCAACGGGAGTAATGAAAATCTGGGTTGCTTTTTAGAGCGTTAAATCCGGCAAGTTGAAATTTGTCATGATGTCTATTCAGGAGCGCCAGGTGTATGTCACCGAGTGGGAAAGTTACTCTGCAGGTAACGCGAATCTCTGCGAGCAAGAAGAGTACATGGAGAAGCCATTTGTATCCCACTGAGTCCTGTAATGCTGAGTGCGTTGTCGAGATTTACACAACCCCGATGGAAGCAGAGGACGAGATGGCTGCCTCTGAGTGGCAATGGGATGACCCGAATCTCCTGTATATATATTTTTTCCCTTTAATGCTTCAGAGAGTCTGAGGTTTTCCTCCTTTCTCCCCCTTCCTCCATCCTCTGGGTCACAGTTGGCTACAAAGAGGTGCATTTGATTCAAGGTGGATGGATGGCATCCTTGAAGTGACTGGACTGACCTTGAGGGAGCTGGGGGTGGTGACGGCCGACAGGGAGCTCTGGCGTGGGCTGGTCCATGAGGTCACGGAGAGTCGGAGACGACTGAACGAATGAACAACAAGAAACATCTCGTCTCATAGTTAAAATCAAGATCCGGTCTCATCATCCAAATGTTCCATATTTCTTTATTAGTTACACTGCCTATTCAAATGCCTGCTCAAACAACCAGGTCTTCACTTTCCTCCGAAATGTGAACAAGGAGGGGACCGATCTAATTTCTGTGGGAAGGGCGTTCCACAGCCGAGGGGCCACCACTGAGAAGGCCCTGTCTCTCGTCCCCGCCAGACGTACCTGTGATGCAGGTGGGACCGAGAGCAGGGCCTCCCCAGACGATCTTAACGTAACGTAACATAACATAACATAACATAACACAACATAACATAACATTGTTTTCTTTTCTTTTTGTTCTTTTCCTTTTTAACACCCTAGAAACCTTTTTTTGTACTAGATAACAGTGGAAGAAGATGAAGATGCAAGATGTTAAAAATGCCCCTGTTCTATATCCATTCCTGCACCCTTCCCCATTCCTCATATATTTTGCAATAACAATGATATGGAAAAAAAAAAGAAATGGTTCCAAAATATGAAAGCTGACAGCTGTTGGCCATTTTTTCAACATGGTGCCTCAATGTGTCGATATATTCTTTCTCATAGAAGACAAGTAATTCATGAATAGCTGAGAGGTACAGATGAGCCCATGACAAGGAAAGGCATATTTGTGGCTGATTGTGGAATTGAAGTTGAGCATTTCCGCACCTAAATCTGACACTGTGACCACATCACCATAATTTCTGTGCTCTGTGTGATTTTGGATAGACCCCAATCCTAGTCCTACCATAGTTAAGCATATTTTGCATATGCTTTTTTTTAATTTCTGCAATGACAAGGCACCCAAAGAATAACGTTTGCACAACCGGAAACGACCAGATAAAAATATGCCATCACATTCACACAGTTTATGATGAAACTGAATCATTAGTTACAACAATATGTAATCATAGAATCATAGAATCAAAGAGTTGGAAGAGACCTTATGGGCCATCCAGTCCACCCCCCTGCCAAGAAGCAGGGATATTGCATTCAAATCACCCCTGACAGATGGCCATCCAGTTTAAAAGCTTCCAAAGAAGGAGCCTCCACCACACTCCGAGGCAGAGAGTTCCACTGCTGAACGGCTCTCACAGTCAGGCAGTTCTTCCTCATGTTCAGATGGAATCTCCTTTCTTGTAGTTTGAAGCCATTGTTCCATTGCGTCCTAGTCTCCAAGGAAGCAGAAAAAAAGCTTGCTCCCTCCTCCCTGTGGCTTCCTCTCACATATTTATACATGGCTATCATATCTCCTCTCAGCCTTCTCTTCTTCAGGCTAAACATACCCAGCTCCTTAAGCCGCTCCTCATAGGGCTTGTTCTCCAGACCCTTGATCATTTTAGTCACCCTCCTCTGGACACATTCCAGCTTCTCAACATCTCTCTTCAATTAAGGTGCCCAGAATTCATCCAGTGGTTTTTGAGTTATGTTAATCTCACAAACAAACATTACATTTTTATTTATATAGCTAAAGCAATCAATGGTTGCTCACTGTTGTTGCATTCAACTTATTTGTGACATATAGTGGCCCTAAAGCAGAGCTAAGGAGCCCTTGGTGGTGCAGCGGGTTAAACCGCTGAGCTGCTGAACTTGCTGACCAAAAGGTCAATGGTTCAAATCTGGAGAGCGGAATGAGCTCCTGCTATTAGGTCCAGCTTCTGCCAATCTAGCAGTTTGAAAAAAAATCAAATGTGAGTAGATCAATAGGTACCACTCCAGCAGGAAGGTAACAGCGCTCCATGCGGTCATGCTGGCCACATGACCTTGGTTAAACCACACCTGGAATATTGTGTCCAATTCTGGGCACCACAATTCAAGAGAGATATTGACAAGCTGGAATGTGTCCAGAGGAGAGCGACTAAAATGATCAAGGGTCTGGAGAACAAGCCCTATGAGGAGCGGCTTAAGGAGCTGGGCATGTTTAGCCTGAAGAAGAGAAGGCTGAGAGGAGAGGAGATATGATTGCCATGTATAAATATGTGAGAGGAAGCCACAGGGAGGAGGGAGCAAGCTTGTTTTCTGCTTCCTTGGAGACTAGGATGCAATGGAACAACGGCTTCAAACTACAAGAGAGGAGATTCCATCTGAACACGAGGAAGAACTTCTGGACTGTGAGAGCCGTTCAGCAGTGGAACTCACTGCCCCGGAGTGTGGTGGAGGCTCCTTCTTTAGAAGCTTTTAAGCAGATGGCCATCTGTCAGGGTTGATTTGAATGCAACATTCCTGCTTCTTGGCAGAATGGGGTTGGACTGGATGGTCCAACTCTTTGATTCTATGATTCTATGATTCTATGAGGTGTCTATGGAGAACACCCAGAATCAGACACAACTAGACTTGTCAGGGAAAGCCTTTACCTTTACAAGGTTTCTTGGCATTGCCTTCCTCCAAGAATGAGAGTGTGTTTCCATGGCTGAGCAGGATTTCGGGCCTTGGACTGCAAAGTCCTAGCCCAACACCCAAAGTTCATTTGTCACAGTGAAAACTTGACCGCAGACCTAGTTAACTAGCTCAGGTTTTGGAAGGCTTTCAAAGATTTACTAGATTTTTTTCCCCCAGTACTCATCTCTTGCACAGAATCTTGATTTCAGCCGGTGCTAATTAATTCCCCTAATAACAATATCTGCCATATATCTCTCCAGACTTCTTGCAGAGCAATCAGCTTGTTCTTCAGCCTGATAGCCATAAATCTCCCACACTCTTTTTAATCAACGGTGATAACTAGATTTTTAATATTTCGCTGCTGTATTTGATTTTCATAAATTACACTTTGTGTTGTTTTTTTTATGGCTCTGGAGAAAAAATGACTCATATGGGTATCATCAAAAAAAAGCTCTATACAGCGAGGAAGCAAAGAGCTTGAAGAACATGGACCTGTTTGCTGACATTTTACATCACCTGTAGTCACTTAGGCAATCCCTTGTGACCCGATGATGATAGTTCTCCAAGTGTAGTGTCTTGGCAGTGGGGCCATAGGTGGCCGTGGAGCCCTATTCTTGATCCGCATGTGTTCCTATAATGAGAACATTGGTTTCGAGGTGGAAGGCTGTCCCGGTCAGCGTTGGTCTGATGTGCCTTCCTCTTGACCTTTCTCTTGACACATTTTCCCCTTTCATCCTCCAGTCGTACTTGCTTGAATTCTGCAGCACTGCTGGTCACAGCTGACTTCAATTAGAACACTCAAAGGCTGGGATTTCCAGTTCTCAGTGTCTATGCCACAGTTTTTAAGGTTGGCTTTAAAGCCCATCTTTAAATCTCTTTTTCTGTCCATCAACATTCCATTTTCCATTCATGAATACTCAATATGCCCAAATGTGAACACTGGTGGAGTTTGGGGGGAAAAACCTTGGCATTTGGGAGTTGTAGTTGCTGGGATTTATAGTTAACGTACGATCAAATAGCATTCTGAACCCCACCAATGATAGAATTGGACCAACATTCCCAAATAGAACCCCCATGCCTTGAAGGGAATTGCTGGTGTAAGCCTCCCTCCAGCCTCACATGCTATTAACCCTAACTCTCACCACACATGTGCAACATGCTGTCGTGCCCTGAGCACGCCTGCTCTCCCCTCCCCACTTGGAGTCTCAGAAACAGCCCTCCCTTGTCTGAATGGCCAGCCAATCACAGCGGAGGAGGGCTTTTGGTGGGAGGATTCGTCGTCTGTTTCCAAAAAGGAAGAAAAGGACAGATGGAGAGATCTTCAGCCTTCTTTGCCAAAGGGGTTCCTAAGACCATCAGAAATATGTGTTTTCTGATGGTCTTTGGTGACCCCTCTGAAACCCTCTCCTGACCTCCAGGTTGGGTTTTTTATGGACTTGGGTATGTTTATCCTGGAGAAGAGATTAATAAGAAGGGACATGATATGTTGCATCCAAGACCAAGAAATGAAACCATAAGATTAAATCCACCACACTGGAATGAAGGAAAAACAATCCTTTTTTATTGATGAAAAATTGGTTACAAAAGAAAGTTAAATGCAAAGTCAAAAAGCCACCATAGAAACACAGCAGTCAGGAAAATCTCTGAACTTGAGCAAAATTCCAAAAAACACAAGACAAGAACCAGGAACCTGGTAGCCTCTCGCTAACCATGTACTTGAAAAACTAGAAGCCCCTGAGATTGCCAGCCATGGAACACAGGAATTTTGCCAAGGCACAGCCACAGTCCCAAACGTTGCTTGATCTAACGAGACATCCGGCAGGCAGCCCCTTATACCAAAGAAACTATTCCTTGAAACGCCCTTGACTTTGAAGCCTGAGCCTGTCTCTCCTGTAATCTATTTGACCTTCGTAGGAACTGTGAATCACTCCTGTCTCTCGTTATCTGTTCCCTTCGGTCCTCATTAAAAAACCCAGGTGGAGAGCTATCACGGCTGGATTCCAAAACATTTTCATCTGGCTGTTCAGTTTCGTTTTTCCCGCCACTGAACTCAGCATCAACACCAGTTTCCACATTGTCAGGGAAAACTACATGTTCAGTGGCTTGCTCAGTTGGAAATACTATCAGAGAATCAGGTTCACACAGATCAGGTTCACACAGATCAGGCTGAACCCCAACACATAATACTCTTGTTTAAATATCTGAAAGGATGCCTCATGGAAGATGGAGCAAGCTTCTTTTCTGCTGCCCTGGAGACTAGGGAATGGAACAATGGATTCAAATTACAGGATGAGTGGTGGTGATGGTGGTGGTGGTGATGCCAGAACCACCATGATTCCATGAAAACAAAGCCAATTGTTGGGCGCTTCAGCAGAAAGACAGCCAACGTTCCTTCCTGCAAGCCTCTTAACAGAGAAGACAAGCCTTCATTATAGTTATGCCCACTACTGCATAATAATTACAAATATATAAAGACTTCATTAGCAAATGAATGAATCATTAAACACTCATGAATATATTCAGTCGTAATGGGAGCTTATGGCCCCATGTTGGTCCCTATACGGTGGCAGGAAAATATACTCCGAAGTCTTTAATACTGCAATTAAGAAGCCCCGGCTGCTTTCCGCTCATGTTATAAATGCTGGGTACTAAAGTAGATGTGTAACTAGGCGGTCTTGAGGGCCTTGCTGGATGCCAAGTAATTTTTTTACATTTTGTGACAGCATTATCCCTTTTGTAAGGGTGGCTCTCCTTCTGGAGCCAGGAGAGACCTGAGCATCCAGAAGAAAGCTGTTGCTATGAAAGATGTGTCCAAAATAAGACGTCAATAAATCAGGATGTTTCTCTTCAACATGGAAAGCTCAACGCTACAACATGGGATCTCATCTCTTAAGCTATTGGTACAACCAATCTCAAAGCAGGTCTGGAGCCTGTTGTAGTGTTGAGCTTTCCAGTTTAAATCATAACAGGAAATAGAAGAAGAAGAAGAAGAAGAAGAAGAAGAAGCAGAAGCAGAAGCAGAAGCAGAAGCAGAAGAACTTTATTTTTCTACCCCGCCTCCATCTCCCCGAAGGGACTTGGGGCAGCTTACATGGGGCCAAGCCCAAAGCAAAATACAATTAAAAATAAAACAATAACAAATAAAACAGCATAAAACAGTGTAACAATAATAACAAGCATCAAAAGCAGACTAATTTTGTAGGGTGGGGGGAGAGGACCACTATGCGAGCTGGTTAAAGGATAAGGTGGTTCAATAAGGTGGATATTTCTCCTTCCTTCCTTCCTTCCTTCCTTCTCTCCCTTTTGTCTTTCCTTCCTTTTCTCTTTCCTTCTGCCCTCCATTCCCTTCCACCCTTCCTTCCATCCATCCTTCCCTTCCTTCCTTCCTTCCTTCCTTCCTTCCTTCCTTCCTTCCTTCCTTCCTTCCTTCCTTCCCTCTCTCTTTCCTTCCTTCCTCCTTCCATCCATTCCTTTCCTTCCTTCCTTCCTTCCTTCCTTCCTTCCTTCCTTCCATCCATCTTTCTCTTCCTTCCTTCCTTCTCTCTACCCTTCCTTCCTTACCTCCCTCGGTCTCCCTCCCTCCCTTCCATCCTTTCATCCTTCCTTCCCTCTTTCCTCCCTCCTTCCCCCCTCTATTTCTCCTTCCTTCCTTCTCCCTCTTTTGTCTTTCCTTCCTTCTCTCTTTCTTCTCTCCCTCCCTCCTCCTGGGGGATGTTTACCTGGGAGAAGAGAAGGTAGAGAGGGAACATGAGAACCATCTTTCAAGATTTAAAAGGATGTCCCATTAAGAAGGGAAGGGAAAAACTGACTTTCTGGTGCTCTAGAGACCAGGGCACAAAGGAGCATTGGGTTCAAATGACAGGGAAAGAGATTCAACTGAAAAGATTAAGAAGAGCTTCCTGGAGAGTGGCATAGGCTGCCTCAGAGTGTGGTGGGGTCTCCTTCTCTGGAGGCTTTTCTGCAGAGGCTGTCTATTGGGAGTGCTTTGATTGTGCCTTTTTGCATGGCAGGGATGGGATTGGATGGCTCTTAGGGGTCTCTCCCAACTCTAGGATTCTAGGATTCTATATCAGGATGGAGTTTCAAAAATACCTGTCTGACCGCATCTCGGCCTATGAGCCCACGAGGACTTTGAGATCATCTGGGGACCCCCTTCTCTCGATCCCACCTGCCTCGCAGGCACGCCTGGCGGGGACGAGGGATAGGGCCTTCTCGGTGGTGGCCCCCCGGCTGTGGAACACCCTCCCTGTAGACATCAGACAGGTGCCCTCCCTTATGACATTCCGCAAGAGACTAAAGACGTGGTTGTTTGAGAAGGAGTTTGACTAAGTGCTACAACAATTGGCAATGACAATTGGAATGGAACATGGATAACGAGATTGGATTGTGATTCTATGATGAGACGTCGCGAATGATTTAGTGTAATTGTATTATTAATAGTGATGTTGTTATTGCTGTTTATGATATTGCCTATATTGTAATTTGTTTTTATATGTTGTACACCGCCGTGAGTCGCCCTAGGGCTGAGAACGGCGGTCTACAAGTGCAGTAAATAAATAAATAAATAAATAAATAATACTCTTTCTCTCTCCACTCCACCATCTCATCCTGATCAAGGCTAACCCTTTTAGGATCCAAACGTTTCCTGTCTTTGGGTTGTTGTAGGTTTTTCCGGGCTATATGGCCATGTTCTGGAGGCAATTTTTCTCCTGACGTTTCGCCTGCATCTATGGCAAGCATCCTCAGAGGTAGTGAGGTCTGTTGGAAGTCCATGTGTCTTGGAACAGTTTCTCCCCGTAGAGATGTTCAATGTATTGTCGAAGGCTTTCATGGCCGGAATCACTGGGTTGTTGTAGGTTTCCTGTCTTTCCTTTACTTTTTTCCTCCGAAATAGAAGAAGAAGGGGAGGAAAGCCCCTCCCTCCTGGCCCACCCACCCCACTTCAGCCCACCATGCATTCCCCAATTTAGAAAGTATGCCCATGCCTCTTCTAGAGTCTTGGATTGAGGTGGAAAAGAATAGTAGAATTGGGTGTCAACTTACTTGACAGCCTCTTAACTTCAAACCCATATTGAAAAGCCTTAAATTATGTCTGGTTCTCATAGGTGAGAACCAGTATTTTGAATTATTCTAAGGAACAAAGTAGCAGCCACTGCAGTTGATGCAAGACCCGTGCAATGTATTTCTTGGTTTCAAGATTAATTGTTTTACCTCTTGTGCAATCTGCTTGAAAAGCATCTCTCCAGGTTTACCTCTGATTTAGCAGTCGCCCGCCTTGGAAAAGCCATTCTGCAGAAATGAAAATGTACTTTTAAATAAATGGAAGAGGGAGTCAAAGTGAAAACATAAACAGAAGGCATGATGCCAAAGTCCCATTGGGGATTCTATGCAAGACCTTGCTTCACAGACAAATTAAAATGCATGGACTCTTTGGAGTCCAGCATGAATTCAAAATGGTGCTTGGGGAATAAAACAGACCTGGCAGCCCATTAGCAAGCTATCCACATTAATGACCCGGAGGCAAATCTGAGCTGCCAATGCAAGTGCCCAAGGAATTTGCAAACAAGCCAGATGTCTTTGCTTGGAAAGTCTCTCCCGCAGCTTGACATCTGAAGCTTCTGATTGTCATCCAAAGACAGTGCACTTGAATGAGCCGAGGAAATGGCTCTAGAACTTAGGGTTGTGTTATATATCAAACATATGCACTGAATATTCTGAACAGCATTGCCATCATTAAAAAAAAAACAGAAATAATTTTGTAGTTTGCTTCATATAACTTCCAAAAATGAAGAACTTGTATGTATCTTGACCATGGATGGGGATAAAGCCAAAGTTGGGATTAGAGTTTGGTCTTGAATAAGAATTAGAAGATTTGTTTGACTCCCATTCAAGGCTGGATTACACTTTTTTTTCATTCATTCATTCATTAGGTGTTCCCTCGTAGTCTGAGGATGATGGTCCTCCAAGTGTAGTATCCTGGTGGTGAGTCCGTAGGTGGCTGTGGTTGATCCGTATTCTTGATCCGTATGTTCTCCCGCAGTGAGGACATCGGTTTCCAAGTATAAGGCAGTCCCGGTCAGGGTTGGCTTCACGCGCCTTCCTCTTGGCACGTTTCTCTCTTTCACCTTCCATTCGTGCCTCTTCAAATTCTGCAGCACTGCTGGTCACAGCTGACCTCCAACTGGAGTGCTCAAGGGCCAGGGCTTCCCAGTTCTCAGTGTCTATGCCAGAGTTTTTAAGGTTGGCTTTGAGCCCATCTTTCAATCTCTTTTCCTGCCCACCAACATTCCGTTTTCCATTCTTGAGTTCGGAGTAGAGCAACTGCTTTGGGAGATGGTGGTCGGGCATCCGGACAACGTGTCCAGTCCAGCGGAGTTGATGGCAGAGGAGCATCGCTTCAATGCTGGTGGTCTTTGCTTCTTCCAGCATGCTGATGTTTGTCCAGTTGCTCTACTTCCCATGAGATTCCCATGAGATTTGCAGGATTTTTCAGAGGCAGCACTGATGGAATCGTTCCAGGAGTTGCATGTGATGTCTGTAGACACTCCACGTTTTGCAGGCGTATAGCAGTGTTGGAAGGACAATAGCATTATAAACAAGCACCTTGGTCTCCCTGCGGATGTCCCAGTCCTCAAACACTCTCTGCTTCATTTGGAAAAAGCTGTGCTCACAGAGCTCAGGCGGTGTTGAATGTCAGTGTCGATGTTGACTTTTGTGGAGAGGTGGCTGCCAAGGGAGCGGAGATGGTCCACATTTTATGACGTTACACCATTAAGCTGTATTTCTGGCATTGGAGAGGGATTGGCTGGTGACTGCTGGAAGAGCATTTTGGTTTTCTCGATGTTCAATGACAGGCTGAGCTTCTCATATGCTTCTGCAAAGGTGTTTAGAATGGCTTGCAGGTCTTCTTCTGAATGCGCACAGACGACATTGTCATCAGCATACTGGGGTTCTATAACAAATGTTGTTGTAACCTTGGTTTTGGCTTTCAGTCTGCTGAGGTTAAACAGCTTGCCATCTGTCCAATAGATGATTTCCACTCTGGCAAGAAGCTTCCCATCAACAAGATGAAGTATCATAACAATGAAGATGGAAAATAAGGTTGGGGCAATAACACATCCCTGTTTGACCCCTGATTCCACCTTAAATGGGTCACTTTGGGAGCCACTGCTGTCCAGGACTGTTGCCATCATGTCATCATGGAGGAGCCGCAGGATGTTCACAAATTTGTTTGGGCACCCGATTTTTTGGAGGATGGTCCAGAGAGCGCTGCAATTCACTGTGTCGAACGCCTTTGCAAGGTCAATGAATGCCATGTACAGAGGTTGATTTTGCTCCCTGCATTTTTCTTGGAGCTGTCGTGCAGTGAAGATCATGTCCACTGTTGGGTCTACTCAAGGTCAGTCTTCTCTTCTATTATTCTTATTTAATTATCATTCTGAAACTTTGCAGGATTGATGCCCTGCTTATGTTATCTAATTGTGCAGAAACTCAAAGAGATAGCTCTTGTAGTTATATTTGTGAAAACATTAAACATTTCCTAAAAATCAGTGGATGAGATGACCTAAATGTTCTGAAACTTGGCAGGCTTAAAGTCATAAATGTTGCCTACAAATGTGCCAAGGTTCATCCTGACAGCCATAAAAATGACAGAGAAGCGAGCCTTGAAATTTTTCCCATTACCACTAATGGAACAAATCTTAATGAAGCAATTACGAAACTTCGGAGATTCAGATTATGAACTGGAACGGGACCCCTTCAAATCTTTATGAATCAAAATGGGGGCCATCCAAATTTCCAAAATGAATTACTAATCAGATTTCAGCCATTTCACACACCTCTAACTAATTTAATATATTTATAAAGCACTAGCCATTCCCTGCCACACGTTGCTGTGGCCCTCATGGGGGTTCTTTGTGGGAGATTTGGCCCAATTCCATCATTGGTAGGGTTCAGAATGCTCTGTAATTCTAGGTGAACTATAAATCCCAGCAACTACAACTCCCAAATGTCAAGATTCTATCTTCCCCAAACTCCACCAGTGTTCACATTTGGGCATATTGAGTATTCGTGTAGAGTTTGGTCCAGATCCATCATTGTTTGAGTCCACAGTTATCTCGGGATGCAGGTGAACTACAACTCCAAAACCAAAGGACACTGCCCACCAAACCCTTCCAGTATTTTCTGTTGGTCATGGGAGAACTGTGACATGTTTGGTTCATTTCCATCGTTGGTGGGGTTCAGAATACTTTTTGATTGTAGGTTAACTATAAATCCCAGCAACTACAACTCCCAAATGACAAAATCAATTTTTTTTGAGTGAAGGACATACATTGGGTTGTTAGGTGTATCGTGTCCTAATTTGGTGCCAATTGCCCACTGGTTTTTGAGTTCTGTGAATACCACAAACGAACATTACATTTTTATTTATATAGATGTACCTGCTTTGCATAATAATAACTTAATAATAATTATTTTTATACCCTGCCACCATCTCTCCTAGGGGACTCAGGGCGACAAGAGACAAAGGGACAAGCCCAAAGTATACACAATTAAAATCAAACAAATAAAAATAATAAAACATAACACAGTCATAAACAGCTTCATAAAACAATATGGCTGAGATAAAGGTCATAGCTGAGGTCAGGCTCAATGAGTGCAATAATGTATTGTCGAAGGCTTTCATGGCTGGAATCACTAGGTTCTTGTGGGTTTTTTCGGGCTATATGGCCATGTTCTAGAGGCATTTCTCCTGACGTTTCACCTGCATCTATGGCAAGCATCCTCAGAGGTGTGAGGTCTCAGAGGTGTGAGGTCCCATGACCAACAGAAAATACTGGAAGGGTTTGGTGGGCAGTGTCCTTTGGTTTTGGAGTTGTAGTTCACCTGCATCCAGAGATCACTGTGGACCAGCCATTCCACAGATATATAAACCCATTGTCCTAATTCCAACAGACCTCACACCTCTGAGGATGCTTGCCATAGATGCAGGCGAAACGTCAGGAGAAATGCCTCTAGAACATGGCTCTATAGCCCGAAAAACCCCACAAGAACCTAATGAGTGCAATAATTCCTAAAAAGAGCCCATGGAAATGAAGAGTTCCAAAGGTTTGTAGAATCAAAGAAGTCTTCATCTATTATCCAAAGGATATTGCATTTGGATAGAAACAGAAAAAACAGTCAGCCCTCCACATTTGTGGTCCATAACTCTCCAGGTCCAATCCTGGTGGACTGTCAACTTAGTTACAACAAAAATAGAGAGCAAGGGTTCCCTGAAATGCAAAAGGCAAAAGGTCCCTGAAGACCAAGAGTGAAACACTTAGGTATATTATGTCTTGGCTTAATTGCCACAACATTCAACGTATAGGAATCCAGTACAAGTTACACAGCATACAGTTATCTAAACCAAAAATTATTTATCTAGTGTAGTATAAACAGCAAATTCTCACAGCAAGATACACAGCCATTTTAAAGTTCTTCCGAAAATAAATTTGTCAATGACAATACAAAGTTTGTGAACCTTTTTACAAGTCTCTTAATTCAGAGTTTCTTGATTAGGTAAAGTTTGTCCACGGCAATACACAGTTTATCAGTCCTCCTTTTTTTTTCCAAAATCACTGTTTGTCAAGCACAGTTTATCAGTCCTTTTTCAAAATCAATATTCATCAACCACAACCGGTTTCGACAACATGTAGTCTTCTTCAGGTGGTCATCCAAAATAATAAGTTTTTTTTAGTGGACAATTCTTCAAGTAAGATAAACAATGATGAGGACCTAAAGGGAACACATTCAGTGGCTGAACATAGTAAGGGATACAATTATCAAAAAGTTAAAAAAAAACATTCAAAAGTGGACTACTGTGGCCAAGTCAGACTTCCACGGTACAGGCGCAGCTGGTGCACAAGTTTTAATTGTGCAAATGCTCTCCCGGTCACTGTCAAAACCGGGGGATCCAGGCTCAACGATGAATCCAGGATCACTCCCAAGCTGCGAACCTGCGTCTTCAGGGGGAGTGTCACCCCGTCTAACACAGGCTGTAACCCTATGCCCTGTTCGGCCTTTCGACTGACCAGGAGTGCCTCTGTCTTGTCTGGATTCAATTTCAATTTGCTAGCCTTCATCCAGTCAGACACAGTGGCCAAGCACCGATTCAGGACCTGAACAGCCTCCTTAGTAGCAGGTGGGAAGGAGTAACAGAGTTGGACATCATCTGCGTACAGATAACACCACACCCCAAAACTCCGGATGATCTCCCCCTGTGGCTTCATGTAGATGTTAAACAACCTGAAGGATACGGACTCAGTCATTCTACCTCAAGGTCTGAAGCAGTTGAATAGTTCGGTAGCTGTATCCAAGACTGAGCAGTCCTTTTTAGGACCCACTCTGCTCACCACACACAGGGAAGGGGCTAGAAAAGGTGCCCTAAACATAGTCTGCCTCTCTTACCCCTGACTGGACTGCCATGTCCAGTGGAGTCACCACCCTGCCGCCAAAAAAGAAAATTTTATTTATTTATTTATTTATTTATTTACAGCTTTTATATTCCACCCTTCTCACCCCGCAGGGAACTCAGGGCGGATTAGAGTGTACACATATATGGCAAACATTCAATGCCAATTTTGACTTACAACATATACAGACATACACAGAGGCTATTTAACTTTTTCTGGCTGCCAGGGGAGCTGTCGCTTTCATCGTCCATCTGCGACGCTGATGAAGTACCTCTGCATTCCTCACATGCTTCCCCACTGGAATGCTTCTTTATGGCCTCATAAATTAGTTAATTTTAGCCTCCCCACACTTTAAGGTGGTACCTTATTTTCCTACTTGACAGATGCAACTGTCTTTCGGGTTGCAAAGGTCAACAACAGGCTACACAATGGTTGGAAACCCACTCCAACTCGGGTTGGCTTCAAAATCATGACCTTCTGGTCAGAATGATTTTAATGCAGTTGACACTCAGCCAGCTGCACCACAATGAACATCTTGGAGGACTATCCTACTTGGACAATGAGGGATCGCCTAAGTAATCCCTAGTATCTCTAGGTAGAGTTAGGAAAGGATCTTTTCCAAAACTTTGCAAAGTTCCTGGAATGAGGATGATGTTGGATGAGACCAATGGTTTGCATCCCCAGATGTTGTTGATCTGGATCTCCCAGAATATGGGTCATGATGACCAAGGCTTCTTCAAGTTCTCAGCATCCAGGATCCCAAACTGGAAGACCACCAGGCTAGGTGAACAAATGATGTGATTGAGCATCAAAGATATAAAATGGGGGACGCCTGGCTCAAGAGCAGTACGTGTGAAAAAGATCTTGGAGTCCTCGTTGACAACAAGTTAAACATGAGCCAACAATGTGATGTGGCGGCAAAAAAAGCCAATGGGATTTTGGCCTGCATCAATAGGAGCATAGTGTCTAGATCTAAGGAAGTAATGCTACCCCTCTATTCCGCTTTGGTTAGACCACATCTGGAATATTGTGTCCAATTCTGGGCACCACAATTCAAGAGAGATGTTGACAAGCTGAAAGGTGTCCAGGGGAGGGTGACTAAAATGATCAAAGGTCTGGAGAACAAGCCCTATGAGGAGCGGCTTAAGGAGCTGGGCATGTTTAGCCTGAAGAAGAGAAGGCTGAGAGGAGATATGATAGCCATGTATAAATATGTGAGAGGAAGCCACAGGGAGGAGGAGGGAGCAAGCTTGTTTACTGCTTCCCTGGAGACTAGGACGCGGAACTATGGCTTCAAACTACAAGAGAGGAGATTCCATCTGAACATGAGGAAGAACTTCCTGACTGTGAGAGCCGTTCAGCAGTGGAACTCTCTGCCCCAGAGTGTGGTGGAGGCTCCTTCTTTGGAAGCTTTTAAGCAGAGGCTGGATGGCCATCTGTCAGGGGTGATTTGAATGCAATATTCCTGCTTCTTGGCAGGGGGTTGGACTGGATGGCCCATGCGGTCTCTTCCAACTCTTTGATTCTATGATTCTATGATTCTATGATTCTATAGCTGTATCCAAAACTGAGAAGCCCTTTTTAGGACCCACTCTGCTCACCCCACATGGGGAAGGGGCCAGAAAAGGTGCTCTAAACATAGTCTGCCTCTCTTTCCCCTGACTGGACTGCCATGTCCAGTGGGGTCACCACCCTGCAGCCAAAAAAGAAAAATGAACATCTTGGAGGACTATCCTACTCGGACAACGAGGGATCGCCTAAGTAATCCCTGGTATCTCTAGGTAGAGTTAGGAAAGGATCTTTTCCAAAACCTTGCCAAGTTCCTGGAATGAGGATGAAGTTGGATGAGACCAATGGCTTGCATCCCCAGATGTTGTTGATCTGGAGATCCCAGAAAATGGGTCATGGCAACCAAGGCTTCTACAAGTTCTCAGCATCTAGGATCCCAAACTGGAAGACCACCAGGCTAGGTGAACAAATGATGTGATTGAGCATCATTTAGCTAGCTGTGTTTATATGGTACTGCTCTGAATTTGGCACGGTCGCCCAAATGTAATATATCATCGTGTACTCGCCACTCATCTAAAGTTCTCTATTGTCCATGGGACTGCACTGTACAACAATAAGGCATATGGACAAACAATATCCATGAGAAATGTCCTTCACATTATGGATGATGTATGTGAAGCAGAAGCTATCCGTAATAATTATGAATGGTGGGGATCCTTCTCCGCAGTTCCAAATTAAACTCAGAGCCGGTTTGCTTTTGGTTTCTTTGTTCTGTATTGTATTGCGACAACCAAAGCCTTTCCTGCTTATCAAAAATGTAGCGGAGAGCTCTTCTCCCCCGCTTCCCCCTCACCAACACCACATTTTAAAACAGGGAACTTTAAATAAATGATAAATGTTCAGTGAACCAGGCCAATAGCCTGCGATAAACATTCCTAAACCTATTATTCTGCATAAAGAGTGCCAAATTCTGCTCTCAATTATGCCGGCATAAATCCAAAGTCAGGATTTGCTGGAGCCAGAATTCAGTGCTGTAAATAATGTAAGAATCTGCCTTCGAGCATCCAGAAAGGGGGGAGAAAGTAAAAAAAAAGATAAGGCAGGAAATAGATTGGGGGTTGGCAGCTAAAACGATGAACTCTTCCCAAAACCATTTTCCAAAGCTTCTCTGTCTTGGGCTCTGGAATCCATGACAGCTTGAATAGATTCATGGCATTTTCGTACCATTAATATTGAAGGACATCACCTTGCTGACACTTTCAGCTTGCCCAGGCGGGCTATGAACTAATTGCTATCACCTTTTCTTGAAGGTATGTCCCTGCCACTCAAGTCTCCTTTCAGGCACATCCAAATCTTATTTCTTTTTCAGACCGAAGCTGTTTTTCGACTCTCCCTCCATCCTTATTGGAGATGCAATTCTTTGTTGATTTCAATCTCAATGGAAATGATGAGCAAGCTTTGCAGCTTTCTTCTTGGAGCAAGAAAGTCTTTGAAAACTCTGCTGCTTTCAAGGACAAATTGCTGTCCAGCACAGATTCTGTGCAAAATTTGAACTTTTTCTTTTACCATTTTGCAATGCTATTTGAACCATCTTCCTATCTCTATTCCTTAATTAGCCAGTCATTACGATTTTTCACTGTATTTTTATCAACCATCCTCACTCGACCCAGGACATATCTTGACAGTTAAATTGTTAAGGCTGGAAGTTCACCATTCATTTTGCTTCTTTCATTATGCATGTCAAATGAAGTTAAAATTGTTTGGTAAGGGCCAGAGTGAAGAGAGAGGGGACCAGGGACAGTTCCATCTTGTCTCCTGCATATGTCATCAGTTGGGGACTCCTCACCCCAGGACCAACTGCCGCTCCGGGTCAGAGTGAAGAGAGAGGGGGCCAGGAGACAATTCCATCTTGTCTCCTGCATATGTCATCAATTGGGGACCCCTCTCCCCTTGCACCAGCTGCTGCTCCGGGCCAGAGTGAAGAGAAAGGGGGTCAGGGGATAGTTCCATCTTGTCTCCTGCATAGGTCATCAGTTGGGTACCCCTCCCCCCTACACCAAATGTCACTCTGGGCCAGAGTGAAGAAAGAGAGGGCCGGGTGACAGTTCCATCTTATCTTCTGCATATGTCATCAGTTGGAGACCCCTCCCCTTGCACCAAGTGCCGCTCTGGGCCAGAGTGAAGAGAGAAGGGGCCAGGGGACAGTTCCATCTTGTCCCCTGCATATGTCATCAGTTGGGGACCCTTCCCGCCCAGCACCAACTGCTGTTCTGGGCCAGAGTGAAGAGAAAGGGGGCCAGGGGACAGTTCCATCTTGTCCCCTGCATATGTCATCTGTTGGGGATCACTCCCCCAGCACCAACTGCTGTTCTGGGCCAGAGTGAAGAGAGAGGGGGCCAGGAGACAATTCCATCTTGTCTCCTGCATATGTCATCAGTTGGGGACCCCTCCTCCCAGCACCAACTTCCGCTCTGAGCCAGAGTGAAGAGAGAGGGGGCCAGGAGACAGTTCCACCTTGTCTCCTGCATATGTCATCAATTGGGGACCCCTCTCCCCTTGCACCAGCTGCTGCTCCGGGCCAGAGTGAAGAGAAAGGGGGTCAGGGGATAGTTCCATCTTGTCTCCTGCATAGGTCATCAGTTGGGGACCCCTCCCCCCTACACCAAATGTCACTCTGGGCCAGAGTGAAAAAAGAGAGGGCCGGGTGACAGTTCCATCTTATCTTCTGCATATGTCATCAGTTGGGGACCCCTCTCCGCCCAGCACCAACTGCCACTCTGGGCCAGAGTGAAGAGAGAGGAGGCCAGGAGACAATTCCCTCTTGTCTTCTGCATATGTCATCAATTGGCGACCCCTCTCCCCTTGCACCAGCTGCTGCTCCGGGCCAGAGTGAAGAGAAAGGGGGTCAGGGGATAGTTCCATCTTGTCTCCTGCATAGGTCATCAGTTGGGGACCCCTCCCCCCTACACCAAATGTCACTCTGGGCCAGAGTGAAGAAAGAGAGGGCCGGGTGACAGTTCCATCTTATCTTCTGCATATGTCATCAGTTGGAGACCCCTCCCCTTGCACCAACTGCCGCTCTGGGCCAGAGTGAAGAGAGAAGGGGCCAGGGGACAGTTCCATCTTGTCCCCTGCATATGTCATCAGTTGGGGACCCTTCCCGCCCAGCACCAACTGCTGTTCTGGGCCAGAGTGAAGAGAAAGGGGGCCAGGGGACAGTTCCATCTTGTCCCCTGCATATGTCATCAGTTGGGGACCCCTCCCCCCCAGCACCAACTGCTGTTCTGGGCCAGAGTGAAGAGAGAGGGGCCAGGGGATAGTTCCATCTTGTCTCCTGCATATGTTATTAGTTGGGGACCCCTCTCCCCCCAGCACCAACTGCTGCTCCGGGCCAGAGTGAAGAGAGAGGGGGCCAGGGGACAGTTCCATCTTGTCTCCTGCATATGTTATTAGTTGGGGACCCCTCTCCCCCCAGCACCAACTGCTGTTCTGGGCCAGAGTGAAGAGAGAGGGGGCCAGGAGACAATTCCATCTTGTCTCCTGCATATGTCATCTGTTGGGGACCCCTCGCCCCGACCACCAACTGCCGCTCTGGGCCAGAGTGAAGAGAGAGGGGGCCAGAGGACAGTTCCACCTTGTCTCCTGCATATGTCATCAGTTGGGGACCCCTCCTCCCAGCACCAACTTCCGCTCTGTGCCAGAGTGAAGAGAGAGGGGGCTGGGGACAATTCCATCTTGTCTCCTGCATATGTGATCAGTTGGGGACCCCTCCCCCCGACCACCAACTTCCGCTCTGGGGCAGAGTGAAGAAAGAGGGTGCCAGGAGACATTTCCATCTTGTCTCCTGCATATGTCATCAGTTGGGGACCCCTCCCCTTGCACCAACTGCTGCTCTGGGCCAGAGTGAAGAGAGAGGGGGCCAGGGGACAGTTCCATCTTGTCTCCTGCATATGTTATCAGTTGGGGACCCCTCCCCCCCAGCACCAACTGCTGTTCTGGGCCAGAGTGAAGAGAGAGAGGGCCAGGGGACAGTTCCATCTTGTCTCCTGCATATGTTATCAGTTGGGGACCCCTCCCCCCCTGCACCAACTGCTGTTCTGGGCCAGAGTGAAGAGAGAGGGGGCCAGGGGACAGTTCCATCTTGTCTCCTGCATATGTCATCAGTTGGGGACCCCTCCCCCCCACACACCAAATGCCGCTCTGGGCCAGAGTGAAGAGAGAAGGGACCAGGGAACAGTTCCATCTTGTCTCCTGCATAGGTCATCAGTTGGGGAACTCTCCCCGCTACACCAAATGCCGCTCTGGACCAGAGTGAAGAGAGAGGGAACCAGGGGACCCATCTTGTCTCCTTAATATGTCATCAGTTGGTGACCCCTCCCGCCAGCACCACCCGCTGCTCTGGGCCAGAGTGAAGAGAGAGGGGATCAGGGGACAGTTCCATCTTGTCTCCTCAATATGTCATCAGTTGGTGACCCCTCCCGCCAGCACCACCCGCTGCTCTGGGCCAGAGTGAAGAGAGAGGGGGCCAGGGGACAGTTCCAACTTGCCTCTTGCATAGGTCATTAGTTGGGGACCCCTCCCCCCTACAACAAATGCCGCTCTGGGCCAGAGTGAAGAGAGAGAGGGGTCCAGGTGACAGTTCCATCTTATCTCCTGCATATGTCATCACTTAGGGACCCCTCCCCCTGCACCAATTGCTGCTCTGAGCCAGAGTGAATAGACAGGGGGCCAGGGGATAGTTCCATCTTGTCTCCTCAATATGTCATCAGTTGGTGACCCCTCCCCCCTACACCAAATGCCGCTCTGGGCCAGAATGAAGAGAGAGGGGACCAGGGGACAGTTCCATCTTGTCTCCTGCATAGGTCATTAGTTGGGGACCCCTCCCCCCTACAACAAATGCCGCTCTGGGCCAGAGTGAAGAGAGAGAGGGGTCCAGGTGACAGTTCCATCTTATCTCCTGCATATGTCATCACTTAGGGACCCCTCCCCCTGCACCAACTGCCGCTCTGGGCCAGAGTGAAGAGAGAGGGGACCAGGGGACAGTTCCATCTTGTCTCCTGCATAGGTCATTAGTTGGGGACCCCTCCCCCCTACAACAAATGCCGCTCTGGGCCAGAGTGAAGAGAGAGAGGGGTCCAGGTGACAGTTCCATCTTATCTCCTGCATATGTCATCACTTAGGGACCCCTCCCCCTGCACCAACTGCCGCTCTGGGCCAGAGTGAAGAGAGAGGGGACCAGGGGACAGTTCCATCTTGTCTCCTGCATAGGTCATTAGTTGGGGACCCCTCCCCCCTACAACAAATGCCGCTCTGGGCCAGAGTGAAGAGAGAGAGGGGTCCAGGTGACAGTTCCATCTTATCTCCTGCATATGTCATCACTTAGGGACCCCTCCCCCTGCACCAACTGCCGCTCTGGGCCAGAGTGAAGAGAGAGGGGGCCAGGGGACAGTTCCACCTTGTCTCCTGCATATGTTATCAGTTGGGACCCCTCCCCCCCAGCACCAACTGCTGCTCTAGGCCAGAGAGAAGAGAGAGGGGGCCAGGGGACAGTTCTCTCTTGCCTCCTGCATATGTTATCAGCTGAGGACCCCTCTCCCCAGCACCAACTGCTATTCTGGGCCAGAGTGAAGAGAGAGGGGACCAGGGGACAGTTCCACCTCATCTCCTGTGCTATTCTAATAATATAATATAATGTAATATAATATAATGCTATAGTAGAATATAGTAATATTTAATTTTTGTAACCCTGTGCCCTACCAAAAGGTCAGGCAGGGCATGTGGACTCCCCTCCCCCCCCCCCCCCCCAGCATGTGTTTCCTGGGGCATATGTGGACTTTAAGCTAGGCGCAATTGGGCTTCAAAAACCCGATTGCTCCCGGGTTACAGGGCTGTGTGGAAGCTCCCTAAGATAATGGAACTGGGAGGAAATTTATTTAGGGGCTTCCCGGAAGTTGGATCTGGTCCAATCCAGTGACCAACAGTCCAATGGACCCAGCATTGCATTGCCATCCATAGGACATTGCCTGTGAGGACTTTTTAATGAAGTTCTCCAAGTTTTGCACAATTCTCTTATCAATCCTAAGAGTTTGTTGCTATTGTTTTGTTTGTTTTTTTAAAAAAGAAGTAATAGGAAAGCAATATGCACGGTAATTAGCTTCTTTATATAAATACTGCAACGAGCCGCAACAAGAAACTATTTTCTGAACACTGTGATGTGTAATGTAAGTAAGACTTTGAGCTCATTCTCCCCACTTATCCTCAAAATAACCCCGAGGCAGGTAGTTCCAGTCAAAGACACCCATTTAGCTTCACAGCTCAACACGCACAAGCCAAAAATGTCTTCTGCAGTTGTTTCCACAGTTCTCTAGGAATTTGGTCGAAAAGAAATGGTTGGACTGGGGAAATTCAAATAACATGCTGTAAAATTTTTCGTCCACTGGGTGCAAGTTTTTTGTGCGTCCCTGGGTTACAAGGTGCCCATGGATATGGAAAGTACATGATACAGCTTTCACAACACATGATACGACTTTTACATGAGTCTCTTCTAAGGCTGTGAGTCCCTGGCTTCCCATTGTTCAATGCATCAAAAAGTACAGGCACTTAGGATGGAGAGGCATATAGGGACATCCAGAACTCGTAAGACATCAGCCAACAATGTGATGTGGCGGCAAAAGAAGCCAATGAGATTTTGGCCTGCATCAATAGGAGCCTAGTGTCTAGATCTAGGGAAGTAATGCTCCCCATGCTCTATTCTGCTTTGGTTAGACCACACCTGGAATATTGTGTCCAATTCTGGGCACCACAATTGAAGAGAGATATTGACAAGCTGGAATGTATCCAGAGGAGGGCGACTAAAATGATCAAGGGTCTGGAGAACAAGCCCTATGAGGAGTGGCTTAAGGAACTGGGCATGTTTAGCCGGAAGAAGAGAAGGCTGAGAGGAGATATGATAGCCGTGTATAAATATGTGAGAGGAAGCCACAGGGAGGAGGGAGCAAGCTTGTTTACTGCTTCCATGGAGATTAGGACAAGGAACAATGGCTTCAAACCACAATAGAGGCGATTCCATCTGAACATGAGGACGAACTTCCTGACTGTGAGAGCCGTTCTGCAGTGGAACTCTCTGCCCCGGAGTGTGGTGGAGGCTCCTTCTTTGGAAGCTTTTAAAAAGAGGCTGGATGGCCATCTGTCAGGGGTGATTTGAATGCAATATTCCTGCTTCTTGGTAGGGCGTTGGACTCTTCCAACTCTTCAAACTCTTTGATTCTATGATTCTATGATTCTAAGGTGCATCCAGACTGCCCCTTTATTGTGGAAACTTTAGCAATAAAAAGAGTTCTGTCCAGATGACGTTCTTGGCAACTCACAATTAATTTGCCACAATCCAGGAAAACCCTGGTTTGTTGAGAATGAATTAGATAGTGGATTTATTCCACGTCTTCTTGGAAGGCGTGGCATAAACCCACTACTTCTGGTGTCTGGGCTGTAATCCAGCCACCATTCCCACAGTTTTCCAGACCAAATTAGTCCAGAAAACTGTGGTAATCCCAACCCTCTCCCTCCCAAAGCCCTAAACCCTCTTTTTGTTGCACTCCAGGACAGGAAAAACCCTCTGACTTTAAACATAACACCATTGGATAGAAAACAATCCTTTTATTGGAGATAATTAAAAAGCAATAAGGTAAAAAACACTTTAAGAAATAGGTAAATCCAATTAGGTAGGAAGATGAGCAGGAACAAATAGTCCAGAGTAATAGTCTAGCAAAGTCCATAAAAAAATCTGGCTATCAATATTAAAAAACTCTAAAATTACAACAGCACAGCAACAGAGAGTAAACAATCAGGCACATCTAATCACCTCTCAACAAAAAAATTCCCCCAGGCACTGCCAAGCCATCAAATGCTAATCAAGGTGGTCAGTTGAAACATTCACACCTAGCTCCAGCAGACAAGAATCCTTTGTCTCACTCTGGCCATTCCACAGATATATAAACTCATTTTCCTACTTCCAACACTACCTCTGAGGATGCTTGCCATAGATGCAGGCGAAACGTCAGGAGAAAATGCCTCTAGAACATGGCCATATAGCCCGAAAAAACCTAGAACAACCCAGTGATTCTGACCATGAAAGCCTTCGACAATAGATTGAGATCAGATTAATCTGGAATGACTCATTTTTTATAAATCTGTGTTGACTATTAGCAATGACCACATTTGTTTCTAAGTATTTGCAGACCACTCCCTTTTCTTCTACAGTTCCTCTCAAGATAGTGACAGTCGATTGATGTCACCTTCTGTTCCCATTTTGAGAGGGACTGAAGAGGACAACAATGGTATTTGGACTTGGTCAGGCGAGAAGCCATGGGAGATTGATACGTGGTCCCAACACAGTGGTTGCCCCCTTCTCTAAACATCACTCTCCTTACCAAATGAAGAGCAGGAGGCATGTTTCAAAATGATTTCTCTATTGACTTAAATGCCCAAGGTAGACCATTTCTCCATGGTTTCAGACCAACTGCTTTTGGTTGGTCTGAAACCATGGAGAAATGGTCTCATTGTGGACTTCCAGATTATGATATTGCCTGTGTGTATGCCTGTTTTCCAGAGAGTATAATGAGATCTCAATGGCATATTATACTAAGTTGTTAAGCAGCTTTGGGAAAACATGTGGCAGGAACACAAGGGCATTAGGCCCCAATCCGAAGAAAGCCAACCCAGTTAAATCAGTCTGTGAAATAGGATTTTGGAGGCTACTCTGACTAATGTCTTCCATGGATGTGAGTCAACCTGAACTGCCTTCAAGTGGAAGGTCAGATTCCCTGTTGAGCTGTTATCGATTCTCCTTGTCGATACAGTATACAAATTGTGACATGCTGGAGTTGGAGGTGGTTGATTTTGATTTTGTCATTTGGGAGTTGTAATTGCTGGGATTTATAGTTCACCTACAATTAAAGAGCATTCTGAACTTCACCAACGATGGAATGGAACCAAACTTGGCACACAGAACTCCCATGACAACCAGAAAATACTGGAAGGGTTTGGTGAGCTTGAGTTGAGTTGAGTTTTGGAATTGTAGTTCACCTACATCGAGAGAGCACTGTGGAGTCAAACAATGATGGATCTGGACCAAATTTGGCACGAATACTCAATGTGCCCAAATGTGAAAACTGGAGGAGTTTGGGGAAAATAGTTTTTGATGTTTGGGAGTTGTAGTTACTGGGATTTATAGTTAACCTTCAATCAAAGAGCACTCTGAACCCAGCTCACAATGGAACTGCTCCAAGCTTGGCACACTACCTTCATGGCCATACCTGACATGCTCAAATTTGAATATTGGTTGAGTTGGAGGTGGTTGATTTTGTCATTTGGGAGTTGTAGTTGCTGGGATTTATAGTTCACCTACAATTAAAGAGCATTCTCAACTCCACCAATGATGGAATTGAACCAAACTTGGCACACAGAACTTCCATGACAAACAGAAAATACCGGAAGGGTTTGGTGGGCATTGACCTTGAGTTTTAAAGTTGTAGTTCACTTACATCCAGGGAGCACTGTGGATTCTAACAATTATGGATCTGGACCAAACTAGCCACAAATAGTCAATGTGCCCAAATGTGAACACTTGTGGAGTTTGGGAAAAATAGTTCTTGACGATTGGGAGTTGCAGTTGCTGTGATTTATAGTTTACATACAATCAAAAAGCATTCTGAACTCCACCAACGATGGAATTGAACCAAACTTGGCACACAGAACCCCCATGACCAACAGAAAATTCTGTGTTTTCTGATGGTCTTTGATGACCCCTCTGACACCCCCTCACGACCCCTCCAGGGGTCCCAACCCCCAGGTTGAGAAACGCTGATTTATGCCTTTTTGTTCTCAGAACTTTTGGTCTTGATGTCATAATACTCAAGTCTTCTCTAAAGGATTTAGGATCTCATGGGTAGAGCTTGCCAATATCCCTATGATTTAAGAAAATGTTCTTATAATGCTTTACTTTTCCTGGAATGCATAGCATAGTTGTTGTTTGGGCTTCTTGCAATAAAATATTAATATCAAAATCTCCACATCCCTTTAAACAGACAACTCAAGTGAGAACAAAGAGAAAGATGGTCAGAAGAGAAGCCAACGTAACAGAAGTGTGATTTGCTACTGGACTCACAAAAATTATTACTCACGAATAATGCCAAATATTAGAAATGCCAGAACATAAAAGAAGCCAGCTGTCAAGATTATGGAAATCTGGGGGGTTAATTGCAGTCTGCTGTTCGGAGTAATGATTCTCCGCAGTGAAAGATTCAGGAAACGTGGAAAGTGCCTCATCTGGACGACTGAAATACCTTATATGTGGGCCTGCCTTGGAAAAATATCTGCTCCGAAATGCAGTAAATATATTGAAGCCTGCTACACTATTGCTGAAACGGCTGCACTGAGTCCAGAAAAAATCCAATTGGAAGATATGAACTTGCTGAAATATTTAGGATCATAAGCATAGGCACTCTGGAGTGATTCAATTCACATCTGGTTCAGAGGAGAGCTGTGCTTGGGAGTTACTTTTAATAGTTAAAATTAGAGTTCTTCAAGAGCAATTATTTTCTACCAGTTACCAGCTTACTAATTCTTTATATGAGGGTTGAATTAAAAGTAATCCCTCCACCTTTGTTCCCTCCCTCCCTCCCTCCCTCCTTCCCTCTCTCGCTTTCTCCTTCCTTCCTTCCTTCTACCCTCCCTTCCTCCTTCCCTCTCTCACTTTCTCCTTCCTTCCTTCCTTCCTTCCTTCCTTCCTTCCTTCCTTCCTTCCTTTTTCCCTCCCTCCTTCCCTCTCTCACTTTCTCCTTCCTTCCTTCCTTCCTTCCTTCCTTCCTTCCTTCCTTCCTTCGTTCTTCCCTCCCTCCTTCTCTCTCTCACTTTCTCCCTCCTCCTTCCTTCCTTCCTACCTTCCTTCCTTCCTTCCTTCCTTTTTCCCTCCCTCCTTCCCTCTCTCACTTTCTCCTTCCTTCCTTCCCTCCTTCCTTCCTTCCTTCCTTCCTTCCTTCCTTCCTTCCTTCCTTCCTTCCTTCCTTCCTTCGTTCTTCCCTCCCTCCCTCCTTCTCTCTCTCGCTTTCTCCCTCCTCCTTCCTTCCTTCCTTCCTTCCTGCCTTTTCCCCTCCCTCCCTCCTTCCCTCTCTCACTTTCTCCTTCCTTCCCTCCTTCCTTCCTTCCTTCCTTCATTCTTCCCTCCCTCCTTCTCTCTCTCTCGCTTTCTCCCTCTTCCTTCCTTCCTTCCTTCCTTCCTTCCTTCCTTCCTTCCTTCTTTCCTTTTTCCCTCCCTCCCTCCTTCCCTCTCTCACTTTCTCCTTCCTTCCTTCCTTCCTTCCTTCCTTCCTTCCTTCCTTCCTTCCTTCTTTTTTGTCACCCAGTTCGATCTGTATTTACAGAACCACCTATCCAATGGGTATAAGATCACTCCTGGGTTGGTTAGATGGCCTTCTGTAAATACAGGCAGTCCTCAAGTTTTGAAGAAGAGAGGTTCAGTAGGTTTGTTCTTAAGCTGAATTTGTTTGGAAAATCTGACTTGTTGCAGAAACAAGGATTGGGGATACAGCTTCAGTGGAGACACCTTTTCCCATGATATGAGGGTTGAATGAAAAGTAATGCATCCACCTTTGTTACTTCAGTTTGGATGGGAATATTTTAATAAATCAAACACAGAAATAATCTTTGGAATGTGCTCTTTAACTACCACGATTCACTTTTCCACATAATCACCAGATAATTGGATACATTTCTGCCAACAATGAACAAGTTTTCTGAAGCTGACATGGAAGAAGTCGACACTCTGTTTCCGCAACCAGCATCTCACAGTTCTCATCCTGGGTACCCATCGTGCAATAATGTGACCCACTTCTTGTGAAATGTCAATTATGCTTGAAATTTCTCTCTGAGTGATACAACGATTGTCCCGAATCAATCTGTCAACCTTTTGGTTGTGAAACTTGGTGGTTGCTGTCACAGGACGTCCAACATCTTTAAACTTACTCGCCCAACGACGCACAGTACTCACATCAACACAATCGCCACAAACAGTTTGCATTCTCTGATGAGTTTCCTTTGGGGTGACACCTTCTGCTGTCAAGAATTCAATGACTGCACGTTGCTTAAGTCACATCGACCGACCATCCATGCAGGGCTCCATACTTCACATTTTAACAACACAACCATTCAATGCTAAGGCTTCATGCCCAAATGGAACTGTAGAGGAGAGTCTACTGAACCAGCTTACTAATTCTTTATATGAGGGTTGAATGAAAAGTAATGCCTCCACCTTTGTTACTTCGGTTTGGATGGGATTGCCTTCTAACCCCTGAAATAACGAGACTGGACAACAACAACAATAATAATAATAATAATAATAAATAGTAAACCTTTAATCGATGTGACAAGGGTCTGGAGAACAAGCCCTATGAGGAGCGGCTTAGGGAACTGGGCATGTTTAGCCTGAAGAAGAGAAGGCTGAGAGGAGATATGATAGCCATGTATAAATATGTGAGAGGAAGCCACAGGGCGGAGGAGGGAGCAAGCTTGTTTTCTGCTTCCTTGGAGACTAGGACGCGGAACAATGGCTTCAAACTACAAGAGAGGAGATTCCATCTGAACATTAGGAAGAACTTCCTGACTGTGAGAGCCGTTCAGCAGTGGAACTCTCTGCCCCGGAGTCTGGTGGAGGCTCCTTCTTTGGAAGCTTTTAAGCAGAGGCTGGATGGCCATCTGTCAGGGGTGATTTGAATGCAATATTCCTGCTTCTTGGCAGGGGGTTGGACTGGATGGCCCATGAGGTCTCTTCCAACTCTTTGATTCTATGATTCTATGATTCTAATTATACCCCGCTACCTTCTCCCGCAGTTTACAAGAGGCCGAGCCCAAATACATCAATAAAACAACAACGACAACAATACAACGATAAATAAACTCATAAACAAAGCAAAAAACAATAACAATAATATCACAACGCATTAAAAACCTGTGGCAGGGCCAAATGTAATGGTTAAAATTTTTAAAAATGCTGGGCATGTCCAAGTGAAATAGGATAGATATTTTAGGGATAGGTGGGCGTGCAGACAGTCCTAAATCTCTCGTAAAGTGCATTTGGGACACATTGCTTGGATTTCCTTATTCTGGGAAGGCACACTGGAACATCCATATCTTCAAGCTCCTTCTAAAGACTGCTAGCGATGGGGCATGTCTGAAGTCCTTGGGGAGGGAGTTCCAGAATCGAGGTGCCACCACCGAGAAGGCCCTGTCCCTTGTCCCCACCAATTGAGCTTGCGACACAGGTGGGATCGTGAGCAGGGCCTCTCCAGATGATCAAAGAGATTGTGTTGGTTCGTATACAGAAATGTGGTCACGCAGGTAAACGGGTCCCAAACCGTTTAGGGCTTTGTAGGTACGCACCTGCACCTTGAATTGGGCCGGGTAAATGAACGGCAGCCAATGGAGCTCCTTAAACAGGAGGGTTGACTCTCCCTGTAAGGAGCACCAGTTAACAACCTGGCCGCCGCCCATTGAACTAACTGAAATTTCCGGGCCGTTTTCAAGGGCAGCCCCACGTAGAGTGCATTACAGTAGTCCAATCTGGAGGTGACTAAGGCATGGGCCACCCTGGCCAGATCCGCCTTCATGAGGTACGGTCGCAGTTGGCACATGAGTCTCAATTGTGCAAAGGCCCTCCTGGCCACCGCCGACGCTTGAGCTTCAAGCGTAAGTGATGAGTCCAGGAGGACACCCAAACTGCGGACGTGTGACTTCAGGGGGAGTGTAACCCTGTCCAGCACAGGTTGCCACCCTATACACTGATTTGGTTTACGATCGACCAGGAGGACTTCTATCTTGTCGGGATTGATCTTCAGCTTGTTCCTCCTCATCCAGATAGCCACAGCGGCCAGGCACTCGTCCAGCACCCGAGGAGCTTCCTTGGAGATGGGTGGAAAAGAGTAATAGAGTTGTTTGGATTCAAATTTGGGCAACTTTATTAAATGTTACCTATTTAACTGAACTAAACTATGTGTCTAGGAACTTGGTGGCAAAGCCGAGGCAGCATCCTTGGCTACTCAGTGTGTAATATCTGTGTCCTCTGGAACCCAAACCCATGCAACCTCTGAAGGTAAAGATCTGGAGAATCCTGCCTCAAATTATTGATATCAGACTCTCCCGTTCCTGGGCCATGTGATGTCCCTTCACCCATTTGATGACCTCTAGGTGAGTGTTTGTTGTGTAATGACCCACACCCTTAAAGGGTGCCTTGTGTATACAGCAATCTTTGTGTTTTCCTATGCTATTTCTGCTAGCCTATTTAAAACCACACCATCCCAGCTAGCCCCTAATAACAGTATAGGGTAGGTGAAAAAAAAAAAAAACCTAGAACAGTGTTTCTCAACCTGGGGGTCGGGACCCTTGAGGGGGTCGTGAAGGGGTGTCAGAGGGGTCACCAAAGGATATCAGAAAACACAGTATTTTCTGATGGTCATGGGGATTCCATGTGGGAAGTTTGAGCCAATTCTATCATTGGTGGATTTCAAAATGTTCTTTGATTGTAATGAACTATAAATCCCAGCAACTATTTCCCCCAAACTCCATCTGTGTTCATATTTGGGCATATGGAATATTTGTTCCAAGTTTGGTCCAGATCCATCATTGTTTGAGTCCACAGTGCTCTCTGGATGTAGGTGAATTACAACTTCCAAACACAAGGTCAATGCCCACCAAATAGGCCTGGGTAACAACGGAAAAATTTGTCTCTAAACTCGTTTCGTTTTTAGGGGTCCATTGTGTTTCGTTTTTTAAAAAAATTCCAAAATTTTCCTTTTAAAAATTTCGAAATTTACGAAATTTCGTATAATTACGAATCGATTCGTTAATGGCGGACATGATTGCGCAATATGCTAAAAAAAAACCTCCAAATGGGACAGGGGGAACTTCTGAAGCTTCCCTCTCCCTCTGTTGTTGACTGTTGGTGTGATAAAACAAACAACAACTATAAAACTTGCACCAGACATGCGAAAATAATTACAAAATAATTACGAAATAATTACGAAATAATAACAAAACAATTATGAAACAATTACGAAACAATTACGAAATAAATTGAAAAAATTGTTTCGAATCTAATTTACTCATCACACTATTCCTGCATGGCTCAATATTGGATCGTAAGCTAATTTAAATATGAATTAATAACGAATTACGAAATTAACGAACGAAACCGCCCAAGCCTACCACCAAACCCTTCTACTGTTTTCTGTTGGGAGTCCTGTATGCCACATTTGGTTCAATTGGTGGGGTTCAAAATGCTCTTTGATTGTAGGTGAACTATAAAAAACAGCAACTACAACTCCCAAATGATAATCAAAAGATTTTTGAGTGAAGGACATACATTGGGCTGTTAGGTGTATGCTGTCCAAATTTGGTGCCCATTGGCCCACTGGTTTTTGAGTTCTGTTCATCCCACAAACAAACATTACATTTTTATTTATATAGATTGATCTTGTTATTCTCCTCCTCCGCCGCCTCTACTCACATGGTTACCACCATGCCCCCAATGCAAGAAGAAGAGCAGCTCTGAACCAAGCCACAGGATTCACTAATCCTGCATTGTTTTCATATAGCAGCCACCCAGTTGCGCAGAGAAGCCTGCCAGCAAAACATTGATGCAGCTGCATCTCATATTCCTTCGTAACTCATTCTTCATGTTCTTCAACATCTTATGTGTCCCAGCAACCAATGTTCAGAGGCATACTGTCTCTGGTTCTGGATGCTTAGTGTTCTCTGGATTCGGCTATTGGCTTGCAGAAATAGAACGAAACCAGCCCAAGGCTGAACCCACACCTGCAAAATAATTCAGCTGCAATGTGCAGTATCCTGCCCTGGTTTTGCCCTGTTAATGTTGCACACACCTTTTGGATCCAGATTCAAACTGGATTTGAAAGCCATGCATTTACTTCACCCAAAGTCACATCGGTACAGGAGTATGTTTATTGCGTTGTCCATATATTCAATGAATTTGATTATTTTAAGTATTGCCGATATAGCAGTTGCATTGCTTTTTTGTCTCCCTGGCATGCATATCCATGTCAAAACAACAGACTTCCTTGTTTTCCTGTTGTTGTTTCCTGCACTCCCCTTGGATGCCTCCCTCACCAGGAAAATTACATGTTTTCTCACTCAGCAGTCAGCGTTGGAATCAAGGAAAGACAGTTTAAAATATAAGATCAATAAATGTAGTGACTGAAGTGGCAGGGTGATCTGAAGGAGTGTATGCACTCTGACGGTCTGGTCTCCTTCCTCTCTCTCAGCCAAGTGAGTGATCGAGGGAGCATGTGTACGGTTGGGCACCCGAAGCCCATCAAATGTGGAGAAACAGCTTTTTCATAACATTTCCTAATTTCCTCATAATGCCTTGTGTATTGTAGGTGCAGAAAATGCAACAATGCAATGTGTAAATTAAAAAAATCAAGGAATAGGGAAATATCCCTACTGCACCACTTGGTTGATCGGCCTAGAGCAAGTATGGGCAAACCCTGGCTCAGGGGCCGGATGCGGTCCCTTAGGCTCTTTTCTCAGGCCCTCCTCTCTCACCAGGCTATCCTTCCTTCCCTATCTCTTTCCTTCCTCTTTCCCTCTCTTCCTTACCTCCCTCCTTCCTTCCTTCCTTCTTCCCTCCCCCTCCATCTTCCCCCTCTCGCTTTCTCTCCTTCCTTCCTTCCTTCCTTCCTTCCTTCCTTCCTTCCTTCCTTCCTCCCCCCTCCCTCCTTCCCTCTCTCACTTTCTCCCTCTCTCCCTCCCCCTCCCTCTTCCCTCTCTCGCTTTATCTCCTTCCTTCCCTCCTTCCTTCCTTCCTTCCTTCCTTCCTTCCTTCCTTCCTTCCTTCTTCCCTCCCTCCCTCCCTCCCTCCCTCCCTCTTCCCTCTCTCGCTTTCTCCCTCCCTCCTTCCTTCCTTCCCTCCCTCTTTCCCTCCTTCCCTCTTTCCCTCCTTCCCTCCCTCCCTCCTTCCTTCCTTCTTTCTTCCATCCCTTCCTCCCTGAATGAAAAGTAATGCCTCCACATTTGTTACTTGGGTTTGGATGGGGATATTTTAATAAATCAAAGGCAGAAATTTTCCTTAGAATGTGCTCTTTAACTACCACTATTCAAGTTCCTTCATAATCACCAGATAATTGGATACATAGTTTTTACTGTGTCATGGTCTAATGTTTTGTTGTTATTGCTTATGTTTTTGATTTTGCTTGAGTTGTTGTTATGCTGTTGTTGTGTTGAGACCTTGGCCTTTGTAAGCCACATCGAGTCCCTCGGGAGATGCTAGCGGGGTACAAATAAAGTTTAATAATAATAATACATTTCTGCCAACAATGAACAAGTTTTCTGAAGCCGTCACGGAAGAAGTCGACACTCTGTTTCCACAACCAGTGTCTCAGAGTTCTCATCTTGGGTACCCATTGTGCACAGATCTTCTGATAGCCAAGCAAAGCAATAATGTGACCCACACATTCTTGTGAAATGCCGATTATGCTTGAAATTTCTTTCTGAGTGATACAATGATCATCCCGAATCAATCTGTCAACCTTTTGCTCGTGAAACTCGGTGGTTGCTGTCACAGGACGTCCAACTCTTTGTTTGTCACACAAGTCAGATGTTCCCACCTAACATCTTTAAACTTATTCGCCCAGCAACGCACAGTACTCACATCAACACAATCATCACAAACAGTTTGCATTCTCCGATGAATTTCCTTTGGGGTGACACTTTTGCTGTCAAGAATTCAATGACTGCATGTTGCTTAATTTATTTATTTATTTAGAGTTTTTATAACCTGGTCTTCTTGACCTCTGAGGAGGGACTCAGGCTGGCTAACAACATAAGATTCAATACAATAAGAAAAGCATTTTAAATCATCAATATAAATTACATTAAAATACAATTCATACCATCCATATATTAAGTCACATTGACCGACCATCTGCGCAGGGCTCCATACTTTGCACTTTAACAACACAACCATTCAATGCTAAGGCTTCACACCCAAATGGAACTGTACTGGAGAGTCTACAGAACAAGCCAGGACCTGCCGCATACCAGTACTGCCATCTGTTGAGGAGTTACGAAGGTGGAGGCATTACTTTTCATTCAACCCTTGTAATATCTCTTCTATGAGTGGATTTCCCTTCCGAGGGGAGATTTTTCTCACTTCCTGTTGTCTCACCCCCGTTCTTAACTAGGAGTTGTTTGTAACTCAGGGACTGCCTGTACAGAAAATTTGACTTATTGTTTGTCTGTTATATTGGTACCATTGGATATCTTATGCAAGAACCATTTGAACAAATTGGATTCTCCTGACTACACAACTTGCCTTCTCCCTTGAATGCCAACGACCTGCTTTGTGGCACTGCTGAATTTGGATGACATATCCTTGGCCTTGTACCCCACAAGATTCTCAAAATTACGTATGTTTTCAACTTGTCGTGGGTAAAAGTTACCACCTGAAGAGACGTCTAGAGAGAGGAAATGCATACCAATCATTTTTTAAAAGTGATAAAAAATAAAGGCCCCCAGGGTAACATAAAATATGAAAGAGAGGCTAAAAAAGGTAAACATGAATGAAAATTAAGATGGTTAAGCAACATTTTCCCCCTTCTGAATTATGAATATTCATAAGTCGGGATGAAGGATAGACTCAGTTAACAACACAGCATGGAATGCTAAACCAAAAGTAATTTAACACCTGTTTTGCTTCTGTGAGAATATTAAGGCACTTTATCTTAAATAGCCGAGGCGTCATTTTTCTTTCTCGTGCAAATGCTAATGAGTTATTTATTGTCCACCTGTTGCAACCATCTCCACCCTTGTCAGTCATGTTTTACATGTGCACAGAGCAAGCTTCAGTGCATCCAAACAGAAGGGGCCTGCATCTTTTTAATGGGGAATAATATCACAGAACTAGTGCTATTCTTTTTTTAAAAGGTTCAATTGAGAAACATGTAACTTTCAGTGTTAATTCAATGTACAGAAGGTTAAACATGCATTGCAGTACATACAACATGGAGCTGTTGGGAATCAGCCTGTGTTTGTGTTCCAGGATCCTGATGTGGGAAATGATGAGAGAAATGATGGTGTTGAGGTTGAGGTACAAGATGGAGATGGTTTGGTCAATGATTTTCATACAGACAATGACAGAGAGGCCCCAGTGCAAAGGGCAGTTTCTCATGATAATATCCCTGCTGGGCTTGAGGATGATGGTTTACTCCCTCTTTCTGTGAGGTCTCAAAATTTGGGTTTGGAAAACAATCTGACACCTGAGAATTTTAATGAGCAGCCAGAGACAGATAGGGAGCTGAAGAATAGACGACTGGAGATTAGCCAGGATCGACAGCAAACTCAGTGTTGCGTGTGCAAGCGCGATACACCACCCACTGCCAACCCAAGAAGTACGCTAACACAAGATGTGGGATGAACAATGGCCACAACTCATTTATTGATAACAGGAACAAGGGTTGGCAGCCAATCATGGGTCCTCGATCATGATCGGGCAGCCCAATACTGCCCGATCCCGCACACACCAGGGTGCCGCTGGCACAATACTGGGCAGACGCAACTCAGCACCCCTGGGACCACCGGGCGTCCCCCTAACTGCTAGGGGGGATACCAAACCAGATCCAGGGCCCATGCCCCACGCCAACAAGGAGTTGTGACAAGGAGCATGAAACAAACAAGTAACTGTTAACAGGTAACCATGACAAGGTAAACACCGACAAAAGTTAACTGCCACTGAAAACATAAACCGCATGCAGAGTGGGTGGGATGGATCAGCTGTTGCAGGCTGAGTGCCTGCCGGGGAGCCTGGGGAAGGCTGCCCACAAGGTGGGAGAGGCCAGCTCAGGCCTCACCTGCGGTGGGCGTGGTCGGTTGGCTATTGGCCCCTTGACCCGCCGACGGGAAACCTTCCTGCCATCAGAGGGGGCTTCTGGGAGAAAGAAGCCTCCCTAAGGCAAGAACAGCAGTGGGGGATGCTCTGCCCCGCAACTTCTTTGGCCATGCCTTTTTACGTCACTCTGAAAGGCTTCGTCTGATAAGGGGTAAATGTGGGGAAAAGCGAAACCAATTTATGTGTTTTGGGATATAAGGTTCGCCCAAAGGGGAAACCTGTTAGATTAGGCATCATTTGAAATCAAGTTCATGTGCCATGGAAATCCTGTGCAAGGAGTCTTGTTCCTGTGGAGTTTTTTAGCCTTTTGAATTGTCTTTGCATCCTGTTGATTCCTGTCTGGATAAATGCTGTCTTGGACTGCTTATATTTCATGTGGACATTGCTTTGTGTTACTGCCTTTTATGGACTTATTACTTTTTGGAACTTTCTTATTTTCTTACAAGCTTTTATTTCTTCTGGCTATTTACTATACAGCACCGGCCCAGCGTACCTGTCTGAACGTATCTCCTTCTACGTCCCGCCTAGGAATTTAAGATCTTCTGGAGGGGCCCTGCTCTTGGCCCCGCCCTTGTCACAAACGAGATTGGCGGGGACGAGGGACAGTGCCTTCCCGGTGGTGGTCCCCCGCCTGTAGAACTCACTCCCCGGGGAAATTAGATCATCGTCATCCTCTTTCAGAAGGAAATTAAAAACATGGATATGGGACCAAGCCTTTGAGTAATCTGGCAAACTGACAATGGAGAATGACGACTAAAGCTTTGGAAACGGGCTATGATAAGCATCAACGTATGCTGGTTGGAAGCCACCCTGAGACTCCCTTAGGGGGTTGAGAAGGGCAGGGTAGAAGTACCCGAAATAAATAAAATAAATAATACTATGCTTCAATAAAAGAAGATTTGTTTCTTCACTCTTTCTGTGGTGTGTTTTAAAGTCAGAGGGATTTTTCCTGACCTGGAGTGCAACAGGAGCCTCCGGTGGGGCAGGGGGTTAAACCCCTGTGCCGGCAGGACTGAAGACCAACAAGTCGCAGGTTCGAATCTGGGGAAAGCATGGATGAGCTCCCTCTCACAGCTCCAGTTCCCCATGCGGAGACATGAGAAAAGTCTCCCACAAGGATGGTAAAAAACATCAAAATCTCTGGGCATCCCCTGGGCAACGTCCTTGCAGATGGCCAATTCTCTCACACCAGAAACTACTTGCAGTTTCTCAACAAAAAAAAAGTATGTATAGTCTAAGGTTTTTAAAAAATTGTGAAAATAAAAAAGGGAAACAAGATCAGAGCATAAAAAAAGAGTTTTAAAATGCTCTGCAGGATGTCCCTCTTGCAGCAACAAAGTTTTTGAAATTTAATAAACTTTTTCTATGTTTTTATGATAGACCTAATTAGGAAATAACATTTATAATCCAGGAACAAAAAAATTTTTGACCTCGCGTAATAATTGCAGGAATATAGCTATTCAAAGATGCTACCTGACTCCCACAGAATGGTAGACTGCTAATTGACTGCTGCTAGCCATTTTGGCCAGCTCGCACTCTTTCGTTATTGTTTCTCTGTTGCTTTGGCCGTGGCGACACATGCCTTAATTACATCTCATTTGGATAATTGTACTCCATTGTACACGGGGCTGCCTTTGAAGAGTGCTCAGATACTTCAGGAGGCCCAAAAATCTGCAGCCAAACGAATAATTGGACTTGACTACAGGGAGCATACCAGGCCCTTATTCCAATAGTTCGACTGGGTGTTGTCTCTGAACACAATTCTATGTTAGTTATGATCTATAAAATCCTATAGATTTGCATCTCAGGTCTAGGGTATCTGAAGGATCATATTCTCCCATACAAACATTTCCTGGTTCTGCTGTCTTCTGAGGAGACCCTGTTCAATGTCCCATCACACTCAGTAATAATACTGGAATCAAAGGAGAGGGCCTTCTCAGTGTCCTCTTTTTTGACTTTTTAATGATTTACTAGCTGTCCCCTGCCACGTGTTGCTGTGGCCCAGTATGTGTACATGTGTTGTGTGTGGTGTCACATGCTGGGCCTGTGCATATGACTGTAGACAGGACATAAATTCTGTGTGCCCAACAGGACGCCAGGGCTGCCCCATATTAAAGGCCCTTGGACCTCCACAAAACAAAGTTCTGTAGAGGCTTAAAGTAAGTCCAACAGAGTTCTTTATTGATGAAAAACAAACAGGTACTTTAAAGCTTTCTTAACAGTCTATTGGCTCTTGCAATCTTGTTCACTGGGAACAGGCACTATCTTCATAACTGTATACTAACTAATGGGGAAATCCTTAACTTCTAATCTGGGCAGTCTGTCTTTGTCTCTGTTGGCGTGGAGCCCCTGCACCCGGTACCAACTGCGTCTGGCTTCCGCGAGCGACCCTTACCAAGCAGAGCTTTGTAGACTTCCAGGGGAAAAGAAGGAATTCAGGTTGCTGTGATGGCTGTCTGAAGTCTCTCAGCAAAGGAGCTGTAAGGCTGCAAAATCCACAGCCAAGCTGTGGGGCCTTTTCTCCCTGGCCAAGCTGTAGGCTGTAGGCTGTAGGCAGTATATCTCCCCAGCCAAGCCGTAGAAGATGAAGCTTTCTACAGGAGCTCTTCCTTTTATGTCCTGTGTGAAAGGCTTCTCTGAGAACTGACTCAAAAAGGCTCCTATTCCCTCCAAAGCTCAAAAGGGGCGGAACCAGGGAACCTAACGATAATTGACAGGTGGCTTGCCCTATGATTGCAAACTATAACAGGAAGCTACCCTGCTGCAAAATCCCAAGCCTGGGATTGCAAATAAACATTTAATGCAAAAGCAAACAGAATTGGAGCTCCTGGTACAGCTGTACCAGCACGTTGTGTGTGTGTATATGTGTGTGTATATCTGTGTTTGCATGTATCTAAATAAAAATGTTATGTTCGTTTGTGGGATTAACATAACTCCACAGCAACATATGACAGGGGGTGACTAGTCAGTTTATAAATGGCAGACAAATGGATTACTATTAATATTACTTCCATACTGCAGTGGCACAACGGGTTAAACCGCTGAGCTGCTGAACTTGTTGACCGAAAGGTTGCAGGTTGCAATTTGGGGAGTGGCATGAGCCCCTGCTGTTAGCTCCAGTTTCCACCAACCTAGCTGTTCAAAAACATGCAAATGTGAGTAGATCAATAGGTACCGCTCTGGCGGGAAGGTAACGGCGCTACATGCAGTCATGCCAGCCACATGACCTTGGAGGCGTCTACGGACAACACTGGCTCTTCGGCTTAGAAATGGAGATGAGCACCAACCCCCAGAGTCGGACACGACTAGACTTAATGTCAGGGGGAAACCTTTACCTTTACTACTTTCCTTGTTTTTAAAATAAGTATCTCCAGTTTCAAATTATGCCTCTGACTTAAATCCACCCTAATTCCAGCAGAGTTTTAAACCCCAGAGCAGGAGAAGAGGAAAAACGCAGTGGCTCAGCTCCTGGTGATTTAGAGAAGAAATGTAATTGCATCTTTGAAAAGAAACAGCAAACCAGAAAGAAGGGAAGGGGGAACAGTTTGCACTTCTGGCGAATTTCGCAATGTGCTAAGACGCACCTCCAGTGGCACCTGAAAGTGCTAAAAGAGCAAAGCTATGCTTGACTTGCACTTCCAAGCCAATCTTAAAGTTACAAGGCAGCTTGACACAGTCTTGGATGATGGGTGCAAATTCACAAGATCGCACCCACAGAAGGGAGCTTGCAAAGGTAGTGGGGAAAGAGATAGGTGACCTTGATGAATGTAACTTTCCCACACATTTGCTTCCCCCCCCCCTTGCCGAAAACATGCAAAATTCTTAGAACTTGAAGAAAGACATTTGAATATTCCAGCAAAGCAAGGAAGACATCTATAGACAAGAGGATTCGTTTGAGAACCCATATTCAATTTAAAGAAAGAAGAACATGTTTGCTATATGGGGTCAAAAATTCATTTTGTGTTACTTCTCACTGATACATTCAAAGGAGAAAACTATGACTGGTTTTAGTTAACAACATCCCCAACATCATCATCTTTGGACAAAATTTAGTGGTTTTGAAAATGGTATTTTTTGTGCAAAGGGAAAAAAATGTTCTGGGGAAACTTACATTACGTCCTATCATAGATTGCAGAATCAGAAATTGTAAACAATGTAGGATAGCCAGACTGAGAATTAAGGAGGACCTTTACGAGGGGTATTAATTAAAGATTTCCCCTGACCCACTTCCTCTGGACTGAGAGCAATAAAACTTGGCACAGTTATTAGTCCTTCTCTGCATAGGTACCACCTAGGGACACACACTTCTCCCAACTTTTGAAACAACTATATACACTTCCCTTGTAGAAGTCGACAGGTTGCTCCAAAAGCCACATCGTAACCTCAGAAAGCAGAGTCTCCTCATCTGTTAAATGCTTGCCCTTCAAAAGTAACTTCATTGTTGGAAAGAGGTGGAAGTCCATTGGTGCAAGGTTGGGTGAATCGGGGGATGCGATAGAATTTCAAAACCACAGGAGCATGCTTCCATTTGTGCAACATGTGAGTTGTGAACTGGTGCATTGTCTTGCAGAAGGCTGACACCTTTGGTGAGCATGCCACATAGTCTCTTGGTTTGGATGACCTCCCAAAATTTCCACAGCAGTGAAGTATAGTCTGCCGCAGAGATCCTGGTACCCTTTGCTAGGAAATCCATCAGTACTACTCTGTGTTGGTCCCAAAACACTGTGAGCATGACCTTGCCTGCCGAAAGTTGGCCATGTGCCTTCTTTGGAGGCGGTGAGTCAGGATGCTTCCATTGCATCAACTGGACTTCAGTCTCAGGATCAGAGTGATGGACCCAGCGTACACCCTGTGTGATCAGTCTGTTGAAAAAGTCATCCTGGTTTCCATGGCACATCATTGTCAGGAGAGCCGGAGAGCATTCAACTTGTGTGAGCAGTCAGGGGACCCAGCGAGCAAATACCTTACATATGTAAAGATGGTCTTGGATTATTTTTTCCATGGACCCCCAACTAGTTTGTCATTTTGGACTAGGTGACGAATGGTTATGTGGCGATTTTCCAAAATGGTGACCTCCACTTGCTGGATGGTGTGTTCATCAACAGCAGAGTGGGGTCGCCCTGGAATTGCAGCTGTTTGCACCAAAGCCCAACCACATTTAAATTGATGATGCCAGTTCTTGACTACATCGTATGTTTGGGAATCATCACCATAAAGCTCTTCCATCTCATCGAACATCTCCTTTGGTGTGCGGCCTTTCAAGTAAAGGAACTTGAGGACTGCTCACACCACTTCAGCACCTGCCAAATCAAGACCGTTATCAGTTCAGAGTTGTAAATTGGCACTACTAACTTAGGCGATCCCTCGTTGTCCGAGTAGGGTTGTCTTCCAACATTGGTGTACTGGCAGTGGGTACATAGGTGACTGTGGAACCCTATTCTTGACCTGCATGTTCTTCCACAGTGAGGGCATTGGTTTCCAGGTGGAAGGTGGTCCCAGTCAGGGTTGGCTTGATGCACCTTCCTCTTGGCACGTTTCTCTCTTTTGTCCTCCATTTGTGCCTCTTCAAATTCTACAGCACTGCTGGTCACAGCTGACCTCCAACTGGAGCACTCAAGGGCCAGGGCTTCCCAGTTCTCAGTGTTTATGCCAGAGTTTTTAAGGTTGGCTTTGAGCCCATCTTTAAATCTCTTTTCCTGCCCACCAGCATTCCATTTTCTGTTCTTGAGTTCGGAGTAGAGTAACTGCTTTGGGAGACGGTGGTCAGGCATCCGGACAATGTGGCCGGTCCAGCGGAGTTGATGGTGGAGGACCATTGCATCAATGCTGGGGGTCTTTGCTTCTTCCAGCATGCTGACATTTGTCCGCTTGTCTTCCCAAGAGATTTGCAGGATTTTCCAGAGGCAGCACTGATGGAATCGTTCTAGGAGTTGCATGTGATGTCTGTAGACAGTCCACGTCTCACAGGCATATAGCAGGGTTGGGAGGACAATAGCTTTATAAACAAACACCTTGGTCTCCCTACGGATGTCCCAGTCCTCAAACACTCTCTGCTTCATTCGCAAAAATGCTGCACTCACAAAGCTCAGTGGTGTTGTATTTCAGTGTCAATGTTTACTTTTGTGGAGAGGTGGCTGCCATGGGAGCAGAAATTCTCTTAACCCATAGGGACTTATATCATTACACAAGTGCAGTTTCAGCATCCTGTGATAAATAGAAGTGAGTCAGGAAAATTTTTTAATGAACACCCCTTGTACCTTTAGTGGTTGTGTGAAATTTGGAAATGAAGCTACACATGTTGTGCTGTTGCACGCTGGGCCTGAAATAATGTCTGTTTACAGGATGTGCTCTCTGTATGCCCAACGGGACGCCGGGGTGCCTCAGCTGAAGGGCCCCTTAGATTTCCCAACACAAAGTTCTAAAGAGGCTCAAGATAAGTTCAACAAAGTTCTTTATTTGGGCTTAAATCTTCAAACAAATGAATTAAACACTTTATAACCTTGGAAAACCAGTAGCTCCCTCAATCCGCCAACAAGGGGCAGGCAACTGGTGGTAAACTGTTCCTTTCTTCCTTAGGGAAATCCTTTGACCCCTCCCTGGGCAATCTCTCTTTACCTTGCTGGCGTGAGGACCCTACTCCCAGCTCCAAGCTGCTTTATGGATAGCCCGAGTGGTCCCTTACCAGGTAAGGTTCCTGTAGATCTGCCAAGCTGAAAGGTGTTCTTTAGTTTCTCCACGAAGACTGTAGGAACTATTTCTTTACTCTCCAGCAGAGCTGTAGATCTATTTCTTTAACCCCCAGCAAAAGCTGGGTGTATTCCCCCAGCAGATCTGTGGAAATTCCTTTACTCCCCCAGCAGAGCTGTGGAAAGTGAAGCTTTTGTGCAGGTGGGAAAGAGAATCCCACACATCCTGCTGTAGGGCTCCAAACAGTGAGACTGAACAAAGGTTCTCCTTTGCCTCCAAAACCCTGGGAAAAGGGGCGGGTCTAAAGATTCTAACGATGATTGCCAAGTTGTTGACGCTATGATTGCAACCTGAGGGAAGCTGCCTTATTGCAAAATGCATGGCTTAAATGTTGTTGTTCATTCGTTCAGTCGTCTCCGACTCTTCGTGACCTCATGGACCAGTCCACGCCAGAGCTCCCTGTCGGCCGTCACCACCCCCGGCTCCTTCAAGGTCAGTCCAGTCACTTCAAGGATGCCATCCATCCATCTTGTTCTTGGTCGGCCCCTCTTCCTTTTGCCTTCCACTTTCCCCAGCATCATTGTCTTCTCTAGGCTTTGCTGTCTCCTCATGATGTGGCCAAAGGACTTCAACTTTGTCTCTAGTATCCTTCCCTCCAGTGAGCAGCCGGGCTTTATTTCCTGGAGGATGGACTGGTTGGATCTTCTCGCAGTCCAAGGCACTCTCAGCACTTTCCTCCAGCACCACAGCTCAAAAGCATCGATCTTCCTTCGCTCAGCCTTCCCTAAGGTCCAGTTCTCACATCCGTAGGTGACTACAGGGAAGACCATGGCTTTGACTAGGCAGATCTTTGTTGCCAGTCTGATGTCTCTACTCTTTACTATTTTATCGAGACTGGACATTGCTCTCCTCCCAAGAAGTAAGCTTCTTCTGATTATGGATACCCCATGGCTTAAATAGATTCATGCAGTCTAGCAGTGCAAGAAAAGGAATTCAAATCTCCTGGCACTGCTGTGCCAGCACACATGTGGTACATTGTGCTGTTATCTTTCCCTTAAATGCTGGCTGGAAGTTTGCAAACCAACATGGGAGTTTCTAAACTTCTGGTTCCCAGGCTGGCTTTCGACAGATCAATGCATCACAAATCCATTTAACTCCTCCTTTCTGACTGCCCTTTCCACTCAAAGAAAAAATAACATTCCCAGAGAACGCTCTCCTAATTTTCTGCTGCCAATTCTCAGCCAATTGTTCTCTATCTACGTAGCTGCGCTCTCTCTCCATTTATGTCCTGTCTTTCCCTCCAACACGAGACTGAAAGCACTTAGCAATATAAGTTAAAAGAAAATATAGATAAAGCAATATAATGCAGCAGTTTAAAAATCCATTTAACAATCCAATTAAAACATTGAACAAAACATAGATACAGCATATTTCATTTTAAATTAATCCTTCTGCTCCAACGAGTTAAAAGCCACAGAATGCCTCTTTCTAAAACAGGCCTCTTCCTGGGAAGAGAACAGAGAGGGGACCAACCAAGCCTTCTTGGAGAGGGAATCCGTTAGACCATTAGTTGGTTATGTACAAATTTCAGTAATTAAAATCACTAGGTTGTTGCCATTTTTTCGGGCTGTATGGCCATGTTCCAGAAGCATTCTCTTCTGACATTTTGCCTGCATCTATGGCAAGCATCCTCAGAAGTTGTGAGTGTTAGAGTAAGTTGCAAAAGGATCAACATCAAGTGTGTGTGTTAAATAAAACCTTATACCAGGGGTCTCCAAACTTTTTGAGCAGAGGGCCGGGTCGCAGTCCCTCAAACTGTTGGAGGGCCGGATTATAATTTGAAAAAAAAAAAAACCATGAATGAATTCCTATCCACACCTCACATATCTTATTTGTAGTGCAAAAAACACTTTAAATAATACAATAATTAAAATGAAGAACTATTTTAACAAATATAAACTTAGCAGTTTAGAATACATATAAACCTAGCAGTTTGAAAACATGCAAATGTGAGTAGATCAATAGATACCGCTCCGGCAGGAAGGTAACGGCGCTCCATGCAGTCATGCCGGCCACATGACCTTGGAGGTCACCGCTTCGAATCCGGGGAGCGGGGTGAGCTCCCACTGTTAGCCCCGGCTTCTGCCAACCTAGGAGTTCGAAAACATACAAATGTGAGTAGATCAATAGGTACTGCTCTGGCGGGAAAGTAACGGTGCTTCATGCAGTCATGCCGGCCACATGACCTTGGAGGTGTCTATGGACAACACCGGCTCTTCGGTTTAGAAATGGAGATGAGCAGCAGAGTCCCAGAGTCGGACATGACTGGATTTAAGGCCTCCCCCCCCCCCCTTCTCCTGCCTCCGGGATGCGGCAAGGCGGCATCCCAAAGGGAAGAGAGGCTGGACCCACGGAGGCGGCGGGCCAAGCAGGCCCAAGCCGCTTGGCCCGCCGCCTCCCCCCCACCCCTCTCCTTCCTCCTCTGAGGATGCCTGCCATAGATGTGGGTAAACATCAGGAGAGAATGCCACAGTGGTCCACGCTTTGGTTACATCCCGTTTAGATTACTGCAATGCTCTCTATTTATTATTATTTATTACGGTCGCTTATACCCCGCCCTTCTCACCCCGAGGGGGACTCAGGGCGGCTTACACAACAAGGCACAATTCGATGCCCGCATTACATGACAACAAAAACATAACATCAATAACAATAGCAATTATAGCAATGATAACAATTAACATAAGCAATCATTATTATCGGCAAAACATCCAAAAAATCCATAAAAGCGATTAAAACAATTAAAACAATAAAAGCAATACAAACCTCATTGCTGGTCAGCGTTTAACAGACTCATAGTTTAGGTTCTACTTTCCGCACATTGTCAGTCCTATCCATCTGGATTCCATATCTAATTGTCAGGATGCCCAAAGGCCTGGTCCCATAGCCACGTCTTTACCTTTCTCTTGAAGGCAAGGAGGGATGTTGATGTCCTGATTTCCCCCGGGAGTGAGTTCCACAGGTGGGGGGCCACCACTGAGAAGGCCCTGCTCCTCGTCCCCACCAGCCTCACTTGTGATAGTGGTGGGGTCGAGAGAAGGGCCTCCCCAGATGATCTCAAATTCCGGGGTGGGACGTAGAGGGAGATACATTCGGACAGATACGCTGGACCGGAACCGTAAAGGGTTTTGTAGGTCAAAACCAGCACCTTGAATTGTGCTCGGAACTGGATTGGCAGCCAGTGGAGCTGACACAACAAGGGAGTTGTGTGTTCCCTGTATGTCGCTCCGGTGAGCAGTCTGGCTGCCGCTCGTTGGACCAGTTGAAGTTTCCAAACAGTCTTCAAGGGCAACCCCACGTAGAGTGCGTTGCAGTAGTCTATACGGGATGTTACAAGAGCGTGGACCACTGTGGCCAGATCAGACTTCCCGAGGTACGGGCGCAACTGGTGCACAAGTTTTAATTGCGCAAAAGCTCTCTGCGTGGGGTTGCCTCTGAAGACTGAAGACTAGAAGCTCCAACTAGTCCAACGAGCGGCAGCCAGAATACTAACACGAGCAGGGTACAGGGAGCATACTACTCCTCTGTTGCACCAGCTCCACTGGCTGCCATTTAGCTTCCGAGCACAATTCAAAGTGCTGGTGTTAACCTATAAAGCCCTAAACGACTCCGGCCCAGTTTACCTGTCCGAACATATTCTCCCCTATGAACCATCAAGATTGTTAAGATTGTCTGGAAGGGCCCTGCTCTCGATCCCACCAGCCTCACAAGTGCGTCTGCTGGGGACGAGGGACAGGGCCTTCTCGGTGGTGGCCCCTCGGCTCTGGAACTCTCTCCCGTTGGAGATCAGAACTGCCCCTTCTATTTTGACGTTCAGAAAACAGGTGAAAACTTTGCTCTGGAAATTGGAATTCGACGAGTGAGTCAATATTCTGTGATATGGATGGATGATGACGAACAACAATTTCATTGTGACGTCTGACCATTGTAATTATATGACTGCATTTTGCTATTTTAATGTTTTTAGTCTAATATGCAATATGATGTTTTTTAATGATTGTTTGTGATATTACTGTTGGAAACCGGCCTGAGTCCCTCGATGGAGGTGAGAAGACCGGTATACAAAATTTCCAAATAAATAAATAAATAAATAAATGCTTCTAGAGTATGACCATACAGCCTGAAAAAAAGAAGAAAAAATTACAACAACCCAGCCTTCGACAATACATTAAAATCACTATGATATGCTGCACATGAAGTCTTTGCTAGACCCCGTCTTCTTTCTTTTACTACATGTTTACTAGGCCTGGGTAACAATGGAAAAAATTGTTTCTAAACTCGCTTCATTTTTAGGGGTCCATCGCGTTTCGTTTTTTTAAAGAATTCTGAAATTTTGCTTTTAAAAATTTCGAAATTTACGAAATTTCGTAAAATTACGAATCGATTTGTTAATGGCGGACGCGATTGCGCAATATGCTAAAAAAACCCTCCAAATGGGACAGGGGGGACTTCTGAAGCTTCCCTCTCCCTCTGTTGTTGACTGTTGGTGTGATAAAGCAAACAACAACTATAAAACTTGCACCAGACATGCGAAAATAATTACCAAATAATTACAAAATAATTTCGAAATAATAACGAAATAATTACGAAATAAATTGAAAAAATTGTTTTGAATCTAATTTACTCCTCACACTATTCCTGCATGGCTCAATATTGGATTGTAAGCTAATTTAAATACGAATTAATAACGAATTACGAAATTAACGAATGAAACCGCCCAAGCCTAATGTTTACTGGATGGACATGGGACTGGATGGTGCTCAGCTTCTGCCTTGACAATTGATTACTCTGCTGGAGAGATCCAGTATTGCCAAGTTTTCCTGCATTACATAAGCAAGCTTTTGGGCGGTTTGCAAAGCTTTTCAGTCTACCAACAAGTTGACTCAAAACACTGGAATTCCTGAAACCAATTTGGTTTGAATTTATCACTTCTGGGAACCTTGTCAAAGTCCTAAAACCAAATTCCACTGGGCATTCATTCATGCATCAGCAACTACTAGAAAGGAATGGGTTCAGCTCGATTCTAGTTTATCCAGCACAATTAGCATTGGAGCCTTTGGGGAAGCCGGCCTGGCAACAAAAGAGGGGCTTTTCTGAGGTTGGTGTGGTGGATGGAGGAAGGATTAAACATTTCAGTCATCACTTTCTCCTGTGTCCTAGCTCTTTCCTACAAATTTATCCAAACTGATTTTTAAATATTTCTTCCTCAGCTTTTTTTTCTCCAAAACATCCAGATAGACAAGAAAAGCAACTGAGAATCATAGAATCCTAGAGTTGGAAGAGACCTCATGGGTCATCCAGCCCAGCCCCATTTTGCCAAGAAGCAGGAAAATTGCATTCGAAGCACCCCCGACAGATGGCCAGCCAGCCTCTCTTTAAAAGCCTCCAAGTTTTCATTTCAAGTAGAAATCTATTTATACAAATAAGAAACCTATTAATACACAATTACATGCTACTTGTGCCGTCACACCCAGACTCTATAACGGTAAAACTAAGATGTGCTTCTCTCTTTATCTGGGCAAACTGCTGGGGGTCTTTCTTTGAAGCAATAACTCAATACTTTCAGCAACTGATGCCAGTCAAGATATGAACATCAACAAAATGTTTGTTTCCAAAGTCCTTGGCAGACTTGGCACAGCTTGATAAAGTTACAACACAAACAGTCAATTTGGGAAACCATAGAGATGTTCTTTCTTTCCCTTTTCTTCAATTACTGAGGTAACTTTTCTCCAAATGGTAGAAAAAATCCTGGGATCTTTCACCCTAACCCTGAGCTGCTATGGTTAGAAAGAACAGGTCTTCCCCTATCTAAGCACAAGGTTAGCTTTGGAGATGAAGTAATGCTCAATAGTACTCAATAACTATTTCTCTCTATTTCTCAATATCTATCTATACCTCAATCAGCTTCTCTATCTCAATTGCCTTTCTTAATAACTCAATTTTTTCTCTGTCTAAATAACCCAATAACTCAATTACTCAATTGCTATTCTATCTATCTATTTCAATTTCTCAATTGTACTCACAATGGCTTTTCAGAGCTACCTGTCTGACCAACAGCACATCTGAGGCTTTTTTCTCTACTGAAGAAGGCAGGGGAGATTCCAAAATGGAGATCTCAACCCCAGGAAAAAGGGCAGACTCCTAACCCAAAGGGATACTTTGCATATATGTGTGTGTGTGTGTGTGTGTGTGTGTGTGTGTATGTGTGTATATATATACACATATACATATACATACACACACACACACACACACACGTGCGCACACACACACACACACACACACACACATATATATATGCAAACACACATACACACACACAAAACATATATACACAAATTGGGCCACAGCAAAGTGTTGCAGGGGATGGCTAGTATATATATAAATAAATGTAATGTTCGTTTGTGGGATTAAAAACACTGGATGAATTGACACCACATTTGGACACAAGGCACCTAACAACCCAATGTATGTCCTTCACTCAAAAAAATTGCCTTTGTCATTTGGGAGTTGTACTTGCTGGGATTTATAGTTCAACAACAATCAAAGAACATTCTGAACCCCACCAATGATGGAATTGAACCAAACTTGGCACACAGTTCTCCCATGACCAACAGAAAATACTGCAAGGGTTTGGTGGGCAGTGTCCTTTGGTTTTGGAGTTGTAGTTCACCTACAGCCAGAGATCCCTGTGGACTCAAACAGTGATGAACCTGGACCAAACTCTACATGAACACTCAATATGCCCAAATGTGAACACTGGTGGAGTTTGGGGGAAATAGAATCTTGACGTTTGGGAGTTGTAGTTGCTGGGATTTGTAGTTCACCTACAATCACAGAGCATTCTGAACCCCACCAACGATGGAATTGAACCAAACCTCCCACACAGAACCCCCATGTGGGCCACAGCAACTCGTAGCAGGGGATGGCTCGTTATATATAATGTTCGTTTGTGAGATTAACATAACTCAAGAACCACTGGACAAAATTACACCAAATTTGGACACAATAAACCTATCAGGGCAACAAGTGACCATTACTCATAAAAACACTGAAAAACACTTCAGAAGAAACTTCAAAAGCCCCAAAATAAAAATACATTACAATGCATATGCAAAAACATGTATATACACAAATATATACACCAATAGAGAAGACAATTATGCTGGGGAAAGTGGAAGGCAAAAGGAAGAGGGGCCAACCAAGGGCAAGATGGATGGATGGCATCCTTGAAGTGACTGGACTGACCTTGAAGGAGCTGGGGGTGGTGACGGCCGACAGGGAGCTCTGGCGTGGGCTGGTCCATGAGGTCACGAAGAGTCGGAGACGACTGAACGAATGAACAACAACAGACACAAATATATACACACATATATACACACAAAGCACATATATACAGACTGGGCCACAGCAATGTGTGGCAGGGGATGGCTAGTGTGTGTGTGTGTGTGTGTGTGTGTGTGTGTGTGTATATATATATATATCTACTAGCCATCCCCTGCCACGTGTTGCTGTGGCCCACTCTGGTGGTCATGAGGGTTCTGTGTGGGAGGTTTGGCCCAATTCTACCTTTGGTGGGGTTCGGAATGCTTCTTGATTGTAGGTGAACTATAAATCCCAGTAACTACAACTCCTAAATGTCAAGGTCTATTTCCCCAAAACTCCATCTGTGTTTATATTTGAGCATATTGAGTATTCGTGCCAAGTTCCATCATTGTTCGAGTCCACAGTGCTCTCTAGATGTAGGTGAACTACAACTCCAAAACTTAAGGTCAATGCCCACCCAATCCTTCTAGTGTTTTCTGTTGGTCAGGGGAGTCATGTGTGCCAAGTTTGGCTGAATTCCATCATTGGTGGAGTTCAGAATGCTCTTTGATTGTAGGTGAACTATAAATCCCAGCAGCTACAACTCCCAAATGACAAAATCATACTGTTTTGAGTGATGGCCACTCCTTGTGTTGTGAGACGTTTTGTTGTCAAATTTGGTGTGATTTCGTTCATTGGTTCTTTCGTTTTTAAGGTACTCATTATGCACAGAGCATTTTTATAGATAGATAAATAGATAGATAGATAGATAGATAGATAGATAGATATGCAGAATAATTTGTGTTACGATTGTATCATTTTATATTTTATTATTTCTTCCTTCTTTCTGTGTGTGTATATGTGTATGCATGTATATTTTAGATTGTACCAGAATCCCCAAGAGATGTTTTTTTTCTCAGCTTGTTTGACATCATGTTGTAGAAGCCAAGAGGAATGATACTAATTCCAGTTAATTAGAAGAAGAACATTAGACTGGAATAGAACAGGGAGATATTAATTTGCAAGTCATTAATCTTTGACACAGATGGCAAAGGATTGTATTATTTTCAGTCCAATCCTATATTTCAGAGGTAAGGAACATGTGGACTGTCGCTCACATCAGCCCAAGACAGCACACCCTTGCAGCTTGGTGCAACCCAATGTTATCATCTGGGGGGACAAATTGCCCCTATCCTTGTCATATGGGAGCACACCACTCCAAGTTCTATTGTGTCCCTTTGGTATGGATTCCCTTCCCATTGACAGTCTGGTGGCATTTTAAATTCCTCGACATCCCATGGCATCCTGGGATTTGTGACTGCATGAGGCACTTGAGGTCTTCAGGACAGAATTGGAAACATTTTTTTTTTAGGTTCTTGTGGGTTTTTTCGGGCTATAGGGCCATGTTCTAGAGCAGTGTTTCTCAACCTGGGGGTCGGGACCCCTGGGTGGGTCGCGAGGGGGTGTCAGAGGGGTCACCAAAGATAATCAGAAAACACAGTATTTTCTCTTGGTCACAGGGCTTCTGTGTTGGAAGTTTGGCCCAATTCTACCAAGGGCTCTTTTATCATAGGTGAACTGTAAATCCCAGCAATGATAACTCTCAAATATCAAGGTCTATTTTTCCCTAACTCCACCAGTGTTCACATTTCGGCATATTGAGTATTCGTGCCAAGTTTGGTCCAGATCCATCATTGTTTGACTCCACAGTGTTTCCTGGGTGCAGGTGAACTACAACTCCCAAACTCAAGGTCAATGCCCACCAAACTCTTCTAGTGTTTTCTGTTGGTCATGGGAGTTCAGTGTGCTAAGGTTGGTTCAATTCCATTGTTGGTGGAGTTCAGAATGCTCTTTGATTGTAGGTGAACTATAAATCCCAACAACTACAACTCCCAAATGACAAAATCATTCTCTCCCAATTCTACGAAGGGCTCTTTGATCATAGGTGAACTGTAAATCCCAGCAATGATAACTCCCAAATATCAAGGTCTATTTTTCCCAAACTCCACCAGTGTTCACATTTTGGCATATTGAGTATTCGTGCCAAGTTTGGTCCAGATCCATCATTGTTTGACGCCACAGTGTTTTCTGGGTGCAGGTGAACTACAACTCCCAAACTCTTCTAGTGTTTTCTGTTGGTCATGGGAGTTCTGTGTGCCAAGGTTGGTTCAATTCCATCGTTGGTGGAGTTTAGGATGCTCTTTGATTGTAGGTGAACTATAAATCCCAGCAACTACAACTCCCAAATGACAAAATCATTCTCTCCCAACCCCACCAGTATTCAGATTTGGGCATATTGGGGGTATTTGTGCCAAATGTGAATGAAAATACATCCTGCATATTGAATATTTACATTAGGATTCATAACACTAGCAAAATTACAGTTATGATGTAGCAACAAAAATAATTTGATAGTTGGGGGTCACCACGACATGAGGAACTGTATCAAGGGGCCGCGGCATTAGGAAGGTTGAGAAACACTGTTCTAGAGGCATTTCTCCTGACGTTTCGCTTGCATCGGTTTATATATCTGTGGACAATGGGTTTATATATCTGTGGAATGGCTGAGGTGGGGCAAAGAGCTCTTCTCTGCTAGAGCTAGGTGGTAATGGTCTTCGACAATACATTTTTTTTTTTGTTCCTGGTTTGAAAATGTTATTTCCTCTTCAATTTTGTGGTACTTACTAGACATAGGCAATCTATGGTTCTAAATGGTTCTAAAGTATTTACAAAACTAGGGGGTGCTGGTGCTTTGCTTCTAAAGTGTTTCTAAAATTCTGGTAGTTAAAATTTCAGAACTCTAACAAAACTTTCAAAATTTCATTCTAAATGGCAGTTGCTACTTGGTTCTGTCATAAAAATCACCAATAACGAAATCATAATGAAATTTTGAAAGTCTTATTAAGAGTTCTGAAATTTTCACCACCAGAACTTTAGAAATATTTTAGAAGCAAAGACCCCTGGTTTAGTACTTTAGAACCATTTAGAACAGTGGTTCTCAACCTGGGGGTTGGGACCCCTAGGTGGGTCGCGAGGGGGTGTCAGAGGGGTCATCAAAGACCATCAGAAAACACAGTATTTTCTGTTGGTCTTGGGGGTTGTGCATGGGAAGTTTGGGCCAATTCTATCGTTGGTGGGGTTCAGAATGCTCTTTGATTGTAGGTGAACTATAAATCCCAGCAACTATAACTCCCAACTGTCAATGTCTATTTTCCCCAAATGCAGCCAGTGTTTACATTTGGGCATATTGAGAATTCTTGCCAAGTTTGGTCCAGTTCCATCATTATTTGAGTCCCCAGTGCTCTCTGGATGTAGGTGAACTACAACTTCAAAACTCAAGGTCAATGCCCACCAAACCCTTCCAGCATTTTCTGTTGTTCATGGGAGTTCTGTGCATCAATATTGGTTCAATTGTGTCATTGGTGAAGTTCAGAATGCTCTTTGATTGTAGGTGAACTATAAATGAAAGCAACTACAACTCCCAAATGGCATAATCAATTCATCGCCCAATCCCAGTAGTATTCAAATTTGGGTGTTTTGGGTATTTGTGCCAAATTTGGTCCAGTGAATGAAAATACATCCTGCATATTGGATATTTACATTACAGTTCATAACAGTAGAAAAATTATAGTTATGAAGCAGCAACTAAAATAATGTTGTGGTTGGGGGTCACCACAACATGAGAAAGTATATTAAGGGGTCGCGGCATTAGGAAGGTTGAGAAACACTGATTTAGAACCATCATTGCCCATGTCTAGAACTTACTTTGAAAGTAGTTGTTCTACTCCAGAAACTTTGTTTTTCTGGCTGCCACAAACTAGGTTGAATTGGTTGAGACTTGATGAGATATTCAATGAAAAACTATAGGAAAATGTGCTGCAAGATGGCTTCCAAACCTTTTGCCATTTTAGGTTGTCCTTTCTAGACCCATTCCAGCTTGCGAATATCCTTACATAGTTACAAAACCCAAAACATTATAGGATGCAGTCACAGGAGTTTAAGTAAAGTCAGTGTGCTCTGATTATGCATGTTGGAGGAGAGTGTTATTTTAGGCCCTTTCTACACTGCCATATAATCCAGTTCCAAGCTGATAATCTGGATTTTATCTGGCAGTATAGAAGGGGCCTCAGGGCCCTTCCACACAGCCCTATAACCCAAAATATCAAGGCAGATAACCCACAATATCTGCTTGGAACTGGGTTATCTGAGTCTACCCTCAGATAATGTGGGATTTTCTGCCTTGATATTCTGGGATATGGAGCTGTGTGGAAGGGTCCTCAGTCGTATGGGAAGTTGGGAATGTCTCCTTAAATAATAATAATAATAATAATAATAACGGCAGATTATGTGAAAGGCAGTTAAGAACCAACAATCGTAGTAGTAGAAGAGAAACATGCTGCTGCAAGAAGATTGCACAGACAGACTACAAGCAGAGGTGCAACACTGTCGCTCCAATGATTCATTGGAACGTGTGCCACAAACACCATCTGCCTGTGACAAAGAACTGATGGGATCACAAGCCGGAAAAAGTTACAGAAAATGTACACGTCAAACTCCTCTGGTACTTCCAGATTCAGACAGACAGAGTTTTGGAACACAATACTCCTGACCTCACAATCATGTTTAAAAAAAACAACAAAGTATGGATCGTCGATGTTGCAATCCCAGACACCCAGAAAATACTTCTACTGCCATCACATTAATATTATTAATTAGTAATAATATTATGAATGAGCGGGACCTTAGGGAAGGCTGAGCGAAGGAAGATCGATGCTTTTGAGCTGTGGTGTTGGAGGAAAGTTCTGAGAGTGCCTTGGACTGCGAGAAGATCCAACCAGTCCATCCTCCAGGAAATAAAGCCCGGCTGCTCACTGGAAGGAAGGATACTAGACAAAGTTGAAGTACTTTGGCCACATCATGAAGAGACAGCAAAGCCTGGAGAAGACAATTATGCTGGGGAAAAGGGAAGGCAAAAGGAAGAGGGGCCGACCAAGGGCAAGATGGATGGACGGCATCCTTGAAGTGACTGGACTGACCTTGAAGGAGCTGGGGGTGGTGACGGCCGACAGGGAGCTCTGGCGTGGGCTGGTCCATGAGGTCACGAAGAGTCGGAGACGACTGAACGAATGAACAACAACAACATTATGAATAAAGCTCAAAGAAAAGATAGAAATGGCAAATGTCTATTAGTTGTGCAAATATGATTGATTTCTCTTAGTTTGCATGTAAAAAAAAAAACCAGAGAAACAAATTGAAAAGGATAATCAGTTATTAGGGGGGAGAAAAGTGGTATCAATCTTCTATCACTAGGGTAGATACATGTTGCGGTACCCACGAGTTTGCAAGTTTGAAAAATGGAGATGGTTCCCTCGAAGAAGGAGCTTCAGCAAGTGTTGTTTGCCATGCAACCAAGTAAACGCCAAGTGCCAAAGTTCCCCGTTCTGTGCAACCATCAAAGATATCAGAGCTGTCTTCAGTTTTCACTATGTATGACTTAACCCAGTGGTTCTCAACCTTCCTAATTCTGTGACCCTTTAATACAGTTCCTTATGTTGTGGTGACCCCCAACCATAACATTATTTTCTTTGCTACTTCACAACTGTAATTTTGCTCCTGTTATGAATCATCTTGTAAATATCTGATACGCAGGATGTATTTTTATTCATTTGGAACAAATACTCGCTACACTCAAATTTGAATACTGATGGGGTTGAGGGGAGGATTGATTTTGTCATTTGAGAGTTGGAGTTGCTGGGATTTCTAGTTCACCTACAATATCAAAGGGGATTCTGAACTCCACCAAGGATGGAACTGAACCAAACTTGGGACACAGAGCTCCCATGAACAACAGAAAATACTAAAAGGGTTTGGTGGGCATTGTCCTTGGGTTTTGGAGTTGTAGTTCACCTATATGCAGAGAGCACAGATGCATCTGGACCAAACTTGGCACGAATACTCAATATGCCTGAATGTGGACACTGGTGGGGTTTGGAGAAGATAGACCTTGACATTTGGGAGTTGTAGTTGCTGGGATTTATAGTTCACCTAAAATCAAAGAGCATTCTAAACTCCACCAATGACAGAATTGGGCCAAACCTCCCACAGGGAACCCACACAGCCATCGGAAAATACTGTGTTTTCTAATTGTCTTTGGCAACCCCACTGACACCCCCTCGTGACCCCCCCCCCAGGGGTCCCGACCCCCAGGTTGAGAAACACTGCTTTAACCAACAGGTGGTTTGTTAGAGGAGATATTAGTCTAATCCAAATGCATTGGTGGATCATTAGCATAAGAAAAGATGTATTAAAAGAGCAAAGAATAACCCATAAAACATTGTTTGTTTGTTATCTGCTTTCAGGTTCCTACCTCGCCATCATTTTTCAGCCTTACCTTTTCCTCTCCAGCAAATGAGCCTCAGCCACCCTGTCCATGTTATCTGAAATAATCTTGACGGA